>NW_020664439.1:44316938-44383085 GCF_002925995.2 Terrapene triunguis
CTGCTCCCGTCTGCAGATCTGCAGGCGGGGTTGCTGGTGTCTGCGCGTTAGTGGCGCTGGCACTGTAGCCATTGGGTGCCGGGTGCGGCTGGCCCCACCGCGGGTGCTGCCGCAGAGATGATGGAGCATCCAGCAAGGTACCGCGGACGCTCTGGATGCAAACCGAGGCCTGGCGGCAGCGAGATGAAGACTCATTCTCGCCCGGCCGGCGCAGACAAATCAATCCCAAGGCAGGCAAGGGTGGGGGCAAGGAGGAGGAGGCCCCTGTGTTTTTTTCCCCCGTGGATTCCTGCTTCCATGAGTGGATCTCTCTGGAGGGGCATAGTGGGAAACATTCTGGTTCTCTGTAAGTAAATAGGTTGTCTGGTAGCCGTGGGGGGGTCCCGGGATATTAGAGAGGCAAGGTGGGTGAGGTAATATCTTGTATAAGCCAATTTCTGTCTCTCTCACCAACTAAAGTTGGTCCAATAAAAGCTATTACTTGACCCACCTTGTAAATCAATAGGGCTAGTTGTAAATATGAGGCAAAGGGCATGTTACAGAAATAGCCGGGATAATGATCTTTAAGCAATTAATAAGAGAGGGTGGTGGATGTTACTGCATATGATAGGGTTATGGTCCATTGCACCAGTACATTTTTCTGGCTGCAGTATGATTTAAACTGACCTCTTCATAGTGACTTGTTTTTTAAATCAACAACTATGGAGATCTAAAATGTAATGCCATGGGACAAGGTGACTTCAATGCAAGCAGTTTTATGGATGAATTTGCTATTAGAACCTGAAAGAGTTAACAGTCTGAAATGCACAGCAGCACAAAGCATTTCTTTATAAATAAATGTATAGGCAGGCATGTAATCTAATGTAAATACATTTTAATGCTTGTGCACATTTGTAATGAAGATGAATAGTACTTGTGTGGGAGAGAAAATTATCTTTAAGAACAGGCTTTTTTCATAGTGTCTGTGGGTGCTGTAGAGAAGACTGACAATATCTTGTGCTAGATTTGTAGAGATGCACGCTGTATGTCCTATGGGTTTTGAAACTAGCATACTAATATGTAAAATTGTGCAATCAAGAAAATAGAGCTCTAGGTGTTTGATATTGAAACATTTTTGAAAAACTTTTTTAATTTGCTAGAATCAAATGACTGATGTCTAGCAATTAAGATTACATAGGATAGAAATACTTGAAAATTATAAGTGAGGGAGATGTTATAGTGGCCCTTCTGCATGGAGTCACTTTAGTCTCATGGATACTTTAGGATATCCTTTAACTAGCTCAGCAAGCGGTTCATGTGCTCTTGGATCAGTTCTCCACAAGGCACTGTGGAGTAGTTTGGTCACATGTTATAATAAGATTTCAAAATTGCTACCCAAGACCTTTGGTTAAAAAGCTTCCTATAAATCATGTAGGGTTGTTTAGGGCGTAGGATATATGTTTTACAGTGGGATTTTAATTCTCTTTAGATTTTTCTGAGGTGAAAATACAACTGTAAACCCTGGCGTTTACGGAAGGAGAGGATGAAAGACATCGACCTAGGAAAAGAGTATGTTATACCCAGTCCTGGGTATAGAAATGTGAGGGAGAGAGCTGGCTCGGAGCAGGAAGGTTTGAAATTCCAGCAAGCTAAATATAAGGTTAGTTTCTCTTTTTCACTCTCCATGTCTGTGTGTGGCTGCTTAATAAATTACATATAGCAACCCCTATTTTGCAATGCCAGCTTTGTCCAGGTTTGTTACCTTGAAGGTCAATGATGGGCATTCTGCCTCTTGCATAGGAGAGGTCATTGGATGGCATGCTGTACATATATTAACCTCTAGTGCAAAATTGCACTAGTGGGGGAGACTAGTGCTTAACACATGCTCAAAACTGAAATAGATGTTTTCAAGAGTATTAAATAAACTAAACTGAATTATGCCAACTAGTCTGACAAAGACAACATTTTCTGATGCACATTTATGGGGCTATCTATATAATTGTGGTGATATAAAGCCAAGAGAAATCTGTAAGCACAGGTCCGATTTAGCCATTGGGATGATGCTTCTGAACACACAAGCAACAGAAATGGCATGAAAACATAAAGAGCTCTTTGCTAATCATGCCCCAGTCAGAGCTAGCAGCTTAAAGACATTCTTAATCATGCATTGCGTTTTTCAGGATTATTTTCCTGAAGCAGATGTTTAACTTGCCTTAGGAGTAGGAATTGTTTGTACTTAGCGGGATGAATTAGAATCTTATTATATCCGTATACCACTATATATATCTAGTTCTTTACTCTTTAGTGCTGATTGTGTTTCCTGTGCTGGACACAGAAGTAGTTAATTGTCCCTGCCAGTTAAGAACCAAACTCTGGCATTGGCACTGCCATTCAGCTGCTGTGCTAGTCTTCTCCAATGTTATCAGGACTCGTGAGTTTATGATGGGTTAATAAGAATGGAGTTATGCATATGTATAGCTAGCTGGTAATTGTAACAGGAACATAAATGCTGCAAGACAAATCGGTGTACAGAAAAAAAACTACTCAATAAATCTTGACAATCATGATCCACTTTTGTGAAAGGTTTCAGAGTAGCAGCCGTGTTAGTCTGTATCCGCAAAAAGAACAGGAGTACTTGTGGCACCTTAGAGACTAACAAATTTATTAGAGCATAAGCTTTCGTGGGCTACAACCCACTTCTTCGGATGCATATAGAGTGAAGAAAAAAAAAAAAAAAACTTTTGTGAAAGGTGTAGCTCAGAACCAGTTATTTATGCCAATTCAAGTTAGATTAGGGATGTTTACTATGACTACTGACACTTGAAATCTATTGGGGCATATCTTTTTCACAAGAACTTTTTTTTTTAATCTAAATGCTAAGGAAGTAAATACTAGTTTAAACAACGAATAAAATAAGTGATTAATACTGCAAACATGTCTTGCTTATATTTGGATTCTCTATTATTTGTATATGCACACAATATGAAACTCTAGTAAACATGCTAATTTGTCAGAATTCATAGTAAACACCCTACAAAGATCACCTGTCTGAAATCCCCAGTATGAAAAATAGGTTCGTCACTTTTATAGACTTTTCTCATGCAAAAAAAAAAAAAAAGTTTGGTTTTTAAAGCAAGTACTGTATTGAGAATGTTGTTGTAAAGGCTAATATTAAATGTCAGATAATCGTACTTTACATGTAAAAACACAGTTCAGATCAATGGCAATAAAGTTCCTTTTTTGGCAGTTGGTTTTAATCCTGGCTAAAGCATTGCACTACTAGAGGCTGAAATGTTATCGAATGGTCTGTTCTGCAGTGGGGCAGAATGCTGAGTGCTGTGTATACTTGCATTCTCTGCAGTTTTCTTAGTTTCTGCACAGTCTCTGTGACTCAGCATAATATCGATAACAGACATTGTTCAGGGCAAGTCAGAACATCTGACTTCTGCTTTAATGCAGGCAGTGACACTGAAGCAGGGCTCCTCTGAAGTCATGGTGCAGCTTCTTAGCAGCATTGATTACGTTATTATGATTGGCTTACAACCAATATACATTATCCAGTAGCAACTCTTCACTGTTGAATTGGTGGTGACAACAGTGTTACCATTGGTGGGCAGCCTTGTTTCTTTCCTAGCCAATGGGTTTTTAGTCCAGCTGTAGCCATATTAGGATGGTTCTTCTGATTGGCCTGCATCCTAAGAACAGCCTATTAAAGCTGCTGTTTACCTCCAAGTGAGCTGCAGTTAGCCCAGTACACCTTGTACTGATTGTGGTGTTGTGCTTCAAATTATTCTCTTGGAACCCCTGAGAAGAAATAAGCTTCATGGTCATTTGCTTTGAAATTCACTTTGAGCTACAGTTCAGGATCTTTGGAGATGCACCTCTCTACCTGGTCCCAACTAAGGAGTTCCCTGCTGTGGATGGTCAGGAAAGGCCATGCACCCTCTGAGTGTTTGGAACTTGAGGGGTGCCTGCTGTGTGGAACACTCTGTACCTTTGTCAGCCATAAGTGTGGAATTCTGAGTGGAAGGCTGAGAACTGAGAACAAAGATGGGATGAATAGTCCAGGGCTCCAGGCTGGACAGGGAGCAGTAGGACTGGGTGTGTGTGTGTGTGTGTGTGTGTGTATATATATAAATAAATAAAATATATATATATATATATAATTTATTAAAAAAAAAAAGTCAAATGGTTAACAGAGAAGGACAAAACAGGAAGGGCTAGGATTATAAAAAAAAAAATAAATAAAAATCAGAAAACAGGTAAGTCTCAAAGAGGGGACAATAAGATTTAGAAAGGGCTGGTGTAGAACAATTTTGTGTGTGTGTGTGTGTGTGTGTGTAAGTAAAAATAAAAAAACCAACCCTCATCAGGTTTATTTTTTAATATCAAGTGGTTGCTTGTCTGTCATTGTTACTCTTTTTTAGAGTGAGAGTGCATACGCGCACACAGATTGCCTAGCACAGTGGAGCCTGGTCAATAGTGCCCAGAAGACCCAATCAGATAGTACAAATAAATAATGTGAGGGTCCTGGCAGAGAGCACTCAAACAATCTTGGTCAGTGTTATTAAATGTAGAACAAACAACATGTACGGAACACTTTTTTTTTTTTTTAACTAAGCAATGTCAATTTATTTGACTACATTGCTAAATGTAGCTAATGCTAGCTGGATTGCTAAATGTTTGTAGTTTTGTTGTTCCTAATTACAACACAGCTGTAAACGTATGTTGTGTGAAACTAGAGTTTCTGTTCAACGAAGTTGCCGCTACAAAGATCTGAAATGAAAATGCTGAAATGTGGTGGTTCAGAGCTGTACTGCATTGAAACCGAGCCTCAAATGTACCACAATACACATGTTGCAAAGTCTGCTGCCAGAGAAGTGTTTGCACAGCTTTTATTCGGAGAAGAAGATGGGGGGTGTTCATTTCCTCCTGTCCAGGCAGAGGGTATTGAAGGCACGTGCCTCCTCTCATCCTGAGGGGGTGTCATCTTCATTGACTCTCATAAGTAGTGGGGACCTGCAAAGTAATGAGTAATGACACTGGCCTCCTTTTGTAAAGTGCTTTGAGATCCATAGATGAAAAATGCAATGTAAGAACTAGATGGTGGCATGAATGTATGTATTTATTTTTTTATTAGTCACTGGGTTCTCATGCTTCCAGGCAAGGCTGCAGCTGCACCAGACCAGATTTGCCTCTGAGTGTGTCTTTCAAGTCCTGGCTTCTGTATTTCTCCATGTGCTAAAAACTGCTTTTAAGAAGCAGTAGTTATGCACATCCTACTTAATAAATTGAGATCAGCAAAAGTTCACTTGTCTCCTAAATAAGACCTTCCATGGGCAAAAGGATGGTGTATGAGCCATTGTACAGCCAAGACCCAGGGGCTACTGGTGGATGTCATGTCAATCCCGGGTCGCTCTCCAATCCTGAGTGTGTGTGAAGATTCTGTGTCATTTTGTCCTAGGGAGTTCCCATTCGGATGCTCTTATTCCATCTCCTCCCAGGGCCTGGCACTGTGGCCACCAATCTTCTATCAAAAGAAGGCTAAAAGGGCTAATCTTAAATCTATAGGGATGGCTGGTAGGGGGTAAGTATAGTATTTGCTGAGTGAGTTGCTCCTTTCACAAAAGCGAAGGTTATCATGCTCACAGCACTACCAGATCTTGGCTGTGTGGACAAAAAGAGATTCTTTTTAAGAACAACATGGTATTTATCTCAAACAGGATTCCTGAAATATTAACTCCCAGTGCCCTGTCATACAGGTAAGACTAATCCCCAAGGTTTCCTGCTACCTGATGGAGGCATTGTCATAGAAACTTGGACCTGTGAAAAGTGTTTTGGGAACCTAAAAATTAAAAGAAATATAAATAAGAAATGAAAGTCTTATTGAAGCAAGGTGGATAAGTGTTTGTAATAACGAATTATACATGTGCTTTTGCCACACTGGATTTTTAAAAGCCATGTTGTAGAAGAGACTGTAATATTCTATTTTGTAAGATGCATTAAACACTTCTCTTTGCTCCTGTATAAGGAGATGCTGTGCTAATTAGCACCATGATGCTTCACAATGTTTAATTTCCAGATGAAGGATGCTGCTTTCTGGCGCTAACAAATATAAAGGTAGTTGGAGGGTTCCACAAACAATCACTTTACTGATGCTAAAAAGCCAACATGTCTTACCAGATATAATATATCCTGGATGTTTTAAAACATCCCATTAATATCTCACTAGAATTTTAATACATGAGTTAGTATCCTTTGTTCTCAAACTTCTTAACCATGTACTTTAAAGTATATCAGAGACTGCATTGCTTATCTTCCCTTAGCTGGGACCTTATTGGGAATTGTGTCCATGAAATCCACTGCAAAAAGAGACATGTTATAAGGAATGGAAATAATTTTACATTTCAGAAAAGCTTTAAGGGCAATGGTAGGAAGCAATTTATCAGGAAGGCCTAAAAACCAAAAGCATTTTGGAATAGTGATATGTAATACTCCTGGAAATTCCTGAGTTTGAGTTGTCATTAATTAATTTTTGAAGCAGTAATTTATTTGTGTGTGTGTGTATGTGTAATCTCTTAAAATTTGTCTTCCCCCCCCCCCCCCCCAACACACTCTTCTCAGGCGTAGGGTACACAACAAATGGGAATGTGCTTCCCAGTGTGGCTAGACGGACACTAAGCTCTGCTTCAGTTAACATATTAAAAATATCCTGATATTAGGGACTTTGTCTTATATAGGCAACCTATTTATCCTCCCACCCTGGTCCCATTCTGATTGGTCACCCTAGTTTAAAAATAGCAGCATGGTAGTGACTCGGGCTGGTCACTGTAGTACATACCCAGAGGGTGGCTAGCCTGAGCCACTGCTGCCACGGTCACTCTGCGACCTGTAGTATGCTCACTCAAGTAGAGCTAGTGTGTCTCTGTTGACCTGTGCTGGGAGGCATGCTCCCAGCTGCCATGCAGACATACCCTTAAGCTCTTTGCCACGGGACCTGGATGTGACTGCCTCTCAAACATGGCACAAACACTGGTGGTTAGTGCTGTACCCACATTGATTTCTTTTTGATCAGAGTGACTCATCAATAGAACCTGCTAAAAATATGCAGGTAAAATCCATGTTGCCGAGTTGGAGTGGGTGGAGCCCTAGAAATTCTCTCTTCAACCTTTTCCCATTCTCCCTATTCTTACCCAGGATTCCTTCCTGAATGCTCTGTTGGGTGAAGGCAGTTTGGCTAGGTAGACAAATATGCAGGCCTGCAGGGATAGCACTGAACATCTGTAAGGCTTAAAGGTCTCGAGGGCTGGGATTCAGCACCACATTTTTAGGTCCTGAAACAGACAAAGATCCTGCCTACCCTAGGGAAACTCCTAAAATTTCTCATTGTTGCTGACACCATTCACCTCCACCATGGGGCTGGTCAGTAGTATTGGGAGCCTGAGTGTAGACTGGCCACTGGCTGTTGCCAGCCAAAGTGTTATCTCAGACCTACTCTGAGCATAAAGCTGATCAGCAATCGGCACAATTGCTATTAGACATTAGCAAGACTCCTATTACATACTCTAGGAGCCCTACAAATGAATCTCACTGAGATTCAGGTGCTGGGGGGAAAAAACGACCAAAATCTGTGGAAAATACTGATACACACATTTTCCAGATAATCTTTGAAATACTCAAGCACTCTTTAAAACAGTCTCTGTTCCCATGTAGTCAGTGGACTCAAATGGGCTTTAGAATTTGTTCTGAGCTGGCAGTTTTTATATCTGAAGACGTTCCTATGTGGCTTTATTTGTAGGTGATGTTTGAAGCTAATCCTGGTGGATTAGCTGTAGAAATAGGGTGAAATGCCATTGGTGCCATTTATCAAGTATGACATACTTGGCACAAAGTTCTGAATTTGTTTGCTTAATTGCTGCCCAAGTGAGCAGATCCATCAACATTTGGCTGCGGTGGAGGCGATATACAGGAGCACAGTAAACGTGGCTGTGTTTACATGTATGCTTTTTGAAAACTTGTTGATAACAGTCTGTTCTGCTACTCTTACAACTGTGCTCACCAGCTTGAGGCATTTGTTTGCACATGTAAAATCTCTCACCACATTGGAGGGTATCTTTGCATTAACTTGATGCATTTAGCAAGTTCAGATCTAAACTGTTCTAGTATTTGGCAGTTTTACCTTCTCTTTATCTGCTACAACTTAAGTAGAGTAGAAGTCTGATTCTGGTCACTGTCTCATAGTTCAGTTTACTACAGCTAACATAGAAGAAAAACTGCATACAAGGTACACCGTCTCCAAATCCTGCAGCCAGAAATCTTAGACTTCACATCTCATACTGTAGTAATTAAATTTCTGGGTGCTGGAAATTAATGAATGAATTTGTTTTCATTCTGCACTTGGAGATTCTGCCACTGCAAGGAACCATTCGTTTATCAAAGCATGCGGTAGGATACTGGGAGATCTAAGGGTATGTCTATCTGCAGTTAAACACCCAAGGCTGGCCCATGTCAGCTGGCTCAGGCTGTGGGGCTGTAAAATTGCGGCGTAGACATTTTGGGCTTGGACTGGAGGGTCGCAGGTTCCCAGGGCTCGGGCTCCGGCCTGAACCCAAATATCTAGACAGTATTTGGTCCTGCCATGCGGGCAGGGGACTGGACTCGATGACCTCTCGAGGTCCCTTCCAGTCCTTGAATCTATGAATCTACACTGCAGTTTTACAGCCCAAGACCTGCAAGCCCCAGTCAGCTGGCTCTGGTCAGCTGCGGGTGTTTAATTGCAGTGTATACATACCCTAAGAGTTTATCAGAGTGTTAACTTTCATCCATGAGTGGAAAAACACTCATTCTTAAAAAACTCATCTTTGCTTCTGCCAAGCACTTAGCCTACACCTCATGTATTGGAGGAGAAATTCCACTTTTGTGCTGTTTCTGGTCTGCTAATGCTGAGAGTAAATTGCTGTAGTAGAGGAGTGCTGGTCCAGCAATTCCTTCTGCTGGACTCCCATTGCTCCATGAAACTGTGCCCATGTCCTGTAGACTGAGGGAGCAGCGTATTGACCGGAGGGAGTAGATTGGTTCTGCCATTATGGTAGTTGCATATGTTGTGCTGTCTTGCTATAGGAGGCAGGGGAGAAGAGAGCAGAGAAGGAACAGTTAGTCAGTGAAAGTGAGGTACAGAGACAAGGCAAGAGGTAAGATGACAGACATTGGGAAGTATTTTGGGTTGTATCTGACAGTGGGAGACCAAGAAGATGAACTCTGAAGGAATAACTTGGAGGGGATAGTGGTTCTAAAAATCCAGTTTGACTGCCCTGTAGTGGAGCTTCTGCACTACTGTCGGGAACTGGATTACAGTTCATTTATTAGAACGTCAGTTCTTACTAGAACAAGCATGCACAGGGGAAGCCTGTCACTGACAGTGCGTGTGTCAGGGGTAGAGAAAGTGGTTTCTGCGGTCAAGAGGAGGGAAATAGGAGATAATAACAATACCATCTGTTTTCTTCAGCTTTCTTTTCTTAAAGCTCTGAGCGTTCCTCTCCCCTCTGAGAGAACTATCCTACCAGCCTCTGAGCAGTTACACGAACCTAGGAGGACCTATGGTGTGGATCTCTAAGGCAGGGGTGGCCAACCTGAGCCTGAGAAGGAGCCAGAATTTACCAATGTACATTGCCAAAGAGCCAAAGTAATATGTCAGCAGCCCCCCATCCACTCCCCAGCACCTCCCACCTGCCGGCAGCCCCCACCAATCAGCGCCTACTCCCCCCCACCCACTGCAATCAGCTGTTTGACGTGCGCAGGAGGCTGTGGGTGGGAGGGGGAGGAGCGAGGGCATGGCAGGCTCAGGGGAAGGGGCAGGGGCCTTGGGGGAAGGGGTGGAGTGGGGACAGGGCTTGGAGCAGAGCAGGGGGTTGAGCAGTGAGCACCCCCCAGCACATTGGAAAGATAGCATCTCTAGCTCCAGCCCCAGAATCAGTGCCTAGGTAAGGAGCTGCATATTAACCTCTGAAGAGCCACATGCGGCTCAGGAGCAACAGGTTGGCCACCCCTGCTCTAAGGTAGAGGCAAGTTGGGAATGAGGGCAAGATTATTCAGTTTAGATATTTGTATTGGCTCAACAAAAACATGCAACAGACTAAGACACAAACCCTCTCCCCCCCACCTTTCTGGATACTCTCTCATGCACTCACCTGTCATATGATACATGGACACAACAGGCTTTAAGAACATGAAGTAGAATTTTTTTTAAATTCTTTTTTTTTCCCCTTAAAAATACCAAGGCTACCAATGCTGCCTTTGCTGGAGGACTGACTGGATGTCTTGAGTGTGATTTCTGGGAGTGCTCTCGTCTTTGATTGCAGCATTCTAACTCCTTCATATTCATTAGAGATGTTCTCTCTCAAAAGTGTTCGCTACTCATTAAGTTTAAATAGATCTTAACAAAAACATTACCTAAAGCCCATCCCCTGAAGTGC
The DNA here is from genome assembly GCF_002925995.2 of Terrapene triunguis. Taxonomy (NCBI): domain Eukaryota; kingdom Metazoa; phylum Chordata; order Testudines; family Emydidae; genus Terrapene; species Terrapene triunguis. The sequence continues at coordinate 44,327,390 of NW_020664439.1, forward strand.
TCAACATTGACTCTTGACTTGTTCATTAGTTCTGCAGTCACAAACTGATGACACCATCTTCTAGTGTAGATTAAAAAAAGAAATCAAAGATCAGAAACTCTCAGGCCTTCTAAACTCTTCATAAAGATTCAAAAATGTGTTCATAATAGGTCACTGTTAAGTCCATAGTATGTCTCTAAAAAGAGTTTAAGCCTATTATGATTTTTTTTTTTTGGGGGGGGAAGCAGATCAATAATTACCCTTTACTTCCCCATATGCCATAGAGCTTCAGCAGGGAAGGGAATGGATCCAACGCACACAGCTGTAGGCAAAAATTCCCCCACAGTCCCACTCAAGCAAAGAAGACATTGCATCTGTCTCTTCCCGAGGTAGATAGCTCAGTGTAGGCGCAAATGAGGTTATTCACAAAGTAACGAGAAAATGTTATAATGGGGAAGAAATTGATTCTGTAACAGTCTAGACAGCCAGTTTACCCAGATTATCCATGGCCTGGAATAGGTCTGCTGTTTGGGTCTTTACAGCTGCTGTTCTGCAGATAAAGAAACTCCTTTCCCTTCATCTGAACCACAGCATAAGACACTGATGCATGTGGTCAGATTTGCCCCTAGTCTTCTGCCTAGCAGTGCTCTGTGCCCCCTCCCCCCAAATTTATAATTTACTTTTTAAAAGCTGATTAGCTGTTCCTACTGTGCCAAGTCTTCCCACATGGCCTCTGGTTCTAACACAGAGCTGGAGTGTGTGCCCTACATATAGTGAAGAATCCTATCCAAGCAGTGCCTCCAGCGTTTTTGCAACTGTAAGCCACATTAGCCTGAACTACAGACACAGTTGGACAAGGCAGAAACTTTAATACTTGAACTGCAGGAATGTTGTAGGTACCTTAGGTAAGTGCTGTTGTGAAAGTTCCTGGCCACCTGTGTTAGATGATGTGATCCTCTTTATTCTGGTGCAGTGGTTCTCAAACTTTTTTTTTTCCCATGGACCACTTGAAAATTGCTGAGGGTCTCAGCGGACCACTTAACGATCTTTCCAAATGTTGTTTGTGCCATTAGCTAAGTATTGTAAAGCACTTTGGATAAAAGCGCTATATTAAAAAAAACTGCACGGCCCCACTAATTAGGTGGGTGGCCCTTCGTTCTCTTGTGCGCGCCTGGGCAGCCGCACACCTTAGAGGGAACTCCGCGGACCACAGTTTGAGAATCTTTGTTCTGGAGTGTTTACTTCTATGAGACTATTTCCAGGCTTCTGCAGTGAAGAGCTGATCCATCTTTCTCATGTTCCAGTGAGAAAAGCTGCATTAATAGTGTCACGCTGTCTAGTAGCTCACAACTGAGAGTGCCAATCTCAGATCTCACTATCAGAAAACAGGGCAGACAGTCCAAACTGGAGCTATATTCTATAATTAGATTTCACCAAGGCAGTAACAAATGTGTACTCCTGGATTACTATATTAGTTTTACCATGGAGTCACAAACAGTTCTTGTAGGGTCTCCAGCACATCTTGCTGCCCAGACAAGCTACGCTTCATGATGATAGGTTATTAAAACCAAAAATCACCTTACATTATGTAGCCTATAGAATTAACCTACTTGCATGCATATATATATATAATTTTTTTTCCTTATAGTTTAAGTATTTGTTTTATTGTAATTATATTAAAATAAGTTTGGATGTAATGCAAGGGACCTACAGGCCATATCCTGTATGTTGAGCCAAGGCAAAGTTAGCATATCTATGACTGGGACCTTTCACCCAGATAGCAAAGTTGGCTTGCATATGTCTGGCACCTTTCACCCAGATAGCAAGTCAACACCCACACATATGTATAAGACCGTTCACCTAGATAGATAATGGTAGAATGGCATAGAGGGTTTCCAAGTCTGTACCCTCAGACTTAACAGGTAAATCACAAGGAAAGAACCAAAACAATCAGGAGAACAAAAATAACGTGTGTGTATGATCTGTCATTAATATGTACATGTCATCAATACGTACAAACACACTAGCCTATGGAGTAAGTGTACCCTAACATTTTTGTGGGTGAGGAATGAAGTTTGGGCATAAGAGGAAGGATTTCAGGCACCTGTGCCCTATAAAAGAGGTGACCCACCTTGCTAGAGTAGACTAGGAGGCTGTACTTGTTGTTCTTAAACTTTCTAAATTCCAAGGGGACTAGGCGAAGCTTGGTTTCCCTAAGCTTTTGTTCTTAGTTTTGTTTATTAGGTTTTAATTTTAAGTTTGTTAGGTAAGTAAACTCTTAAGTTAGCTTCGATAGCTCTTAGCTCTAGCTTTTAAGTGTTGCATCTCTCACTCAAGAATTGATGAACCTGAACCACCAGAAGCGAGGCTGAACCTGATGGTGAGCGACACAGGACATCAAGGAGTATATTAACCAAGGCTTTGTAGCGTATAATACCATATGTATCTTTTGAATAGCAGTAATACAATTGTAACTTTGTAACTCTGATTATTTTACCATTTAATTACTACTTCATTTATCTTAATAAAAAGTCTTTAAGGCTATATCTGTCTCCGTGTGAGCTTCCTGTCATACCCCTGAGGGTCCTTTGTAAATTCTCTGGAGTCTGATTCGGGACAAGAACCTTCTTATCTTCTGATCAAACAGATTGGCAAGCCTAAAACCCATGCTATCCAAATTAATATTATTAACCTCCTAAATCAGGTAACAATTAGGTTACTCCCAATCCCAAAGGATTGGCCACTTACTCCAGGTCAATGGATACTCTCAATCTTGCACCAAAAACAAAGCTGGCAGCCAATTTCTCTAATAAACTAACTTAAAGGTCCATTCTATGCATCTGATGAAGTGAGCTGTAGCCTACAAAAGTTTATGCTCAAATAAATGTGTTAGTCTCTAAGGTGCCACAGGTACTCCTGTTCTTTTTGCGGATACAGACTAACACGGCTGCTACTCTGAAGAAAAAATGAGTTAGTGAGAGGTTAAAGCAGGTAAAATACATTAAAAGGTGAGTCCAAGGTTGTAAATCCAAAGTGATAGCAGAGATGTAGTGATCTGCTAGTTTTCCCTAAGAGTCTGAGTTACCCAAAATAACCTTTGGGGATCTCTGTCTTGCATCTGGAATGCTCTCTGAAAGTGTCCAAACAGCTCAGAGAGACCGGATCATTCCCTGGATCCATTCTTACAGCTGTTTTCCCTGGAAAACAATCTAGCAAGTGTTTTCATCACAGCATGGGCTTTTCCTTTGACTAAACGCACACTGGGTCTGTGTGGATTTCGGACTGTCAAACCCAATGACTCATGCTTTTGAAGTTAGCATGCATCTTCATTTACAATTCCAAAGCTTCAAACCCAAACCCAGTGATGGGCAATCCAATTACAGAGATCTACACAATGTTTTTAGTTACAGCAATCCAAACAATCTTTCATTAGTTTTCATGAAGCTTACACATAAAGTAAATTCTTATCTTAACACTAACCTATACTTTTGATCTAGGTTTAATAAAGTATGGGATATATGTGATGTGATAATAAACAGATTATAGGCAAGTGAAGACAAGAACATTAACATTTATTTGATATTCACACACAAGTGAATTGGCCTATGGATTTGATTTGAGCTGGCCTGTTGGCATCACAAATAGGACTGTCAGATTGCATAGTGAAGCACTCCATTTTGAAAATGCAGGTTGTTCTATGTACAAACTTAACTCTTCCTCTTTGCACATATGTATTATTGCCACATTCTTTAGTTACACAATCACACGCTACTACTCAAATACAATGCATCAGCCCTTGCACAACTGCCAAGGTTTTTGCTGGTTTGCAGCTAAACATTCACACACAATACAACCTTCCTTAGTTGCATCTCTCAAGTTTAGCAAAAAATCTAATCTGTATGTCCAGCTTGGTGACTTCCTTTTCTCCTGGAAGCTAATAACTTAGTCAAATCAAACCACTTTCCTACAGAAGAAGGCAGGAGTACTGCTGCTCAGTGAGAGATGTTACCCATACCAAATTGAAATGTTCAACCCACAGCGATTTCGACGATAGTGGTACAAAAGAGTTGCTAGCATTCTTGTATAACAGGATAAACTTCCTTACTCTCTCTGTGCCAAAAAATGGCGGAACTGATTTTGCTCAAACTTGCAAGGGTAGTGAAACCAGCCAGATACTCTATGAAATTTCAGCCTGGAAACTGAAAGTTAGTTGATGGAAAGTGGGTTACAATGGAAACAGTTATGCAATCTTAACTATAGTTGCTGCTCTCCTACTATGATATGCCCTAGTGGTTAAGTTTAAATATTAAAACTTGATTTATGCAAATTATTGGAGGGGACATAAAATGGAAATATAAATGTTCGGTTTCAGAGCTAAGATGTAGCTTCAAATGCTGTTTTGGGGGTTGTTCCATAAAATAAAATGCTTCCCACCAGTAATCTTTGATTGGGGAAAAGAGCTGGTCCACATCTTCCTCTCTTCCCCCGTCCATTTTTTTTTTTTTTTTAAAGACCTGGAACTTTAAAAATATTACTCATCTGTGAGGCCTGTGTATTTTTTCTTTGTATCCGTGTAGCATAAATTAGTGATATAGTGAATAGTTTTGTAATGGATAAGTCCGGTGTCAAAATATTTATTTAAAAAAAATTCCACCTGTCTCTGATTATGTATGTAATGGCCAGGGCCTAGGTATGTATTTATACTTGTGGTTTAAACACCCCATAGAAAGCAGTTAATATTTAAAGGCCATTTCTAAACACACTCCACTCACGATAAAAACTGGTCAGACATATTACAGCTTTAACTCACTCCCAGATTCCTAGCTAGTATGATGTGAAAAATCATTTGTAGACTCCTGCAGTACCTATGTATAGAGTGGGTGTGTTAACCTTAACCTGCATTTACATGTTCTTAGTTTAACACTGGGTGTGTATGGTTTTGTAGCGTAAGCTTCCACTTAGCCTGGCTCAGAAAATGAGCACCCACATGTAGGAAGAGGCTTTGTGTAGTGATGGTGATCCCCAAATCGCATGTACTGGCAGTGTGTGGGATTATAGAGGGTGATTGGATTTTCAATAGCTGTGTCTTGGGGGAGCTTCAAGGCAAATCAGAGCACGTTTCTCAAAAGTTAATCCTTTCTAAAGTCACTCACTTGGGGCTTGGGTAGAAAAGTCCTATTTGTCTCTGAATTGAGATGGGTGGTGATGCAGGGAGGAGCTGTTTTTCATTTCTCCTGAGATGGAGCAGCTCAAACTAGGAGGGACCCTGAAAATTTCATGCACTCTTCTATTACATGTCAATAGCAAGGAAGTGAAGTGAAAACCTGTGTAACCAAAGCTGCACCTGTCAGAGGAATTGCAGGTTATATGACTGTGATGATGCCTAGGACAAAACAAATCAAGGAATGAAAGTCTGTCTCCTCCCTTTTCATACATACGCATTAGATGAATGTGTTTCTGTGAACTACCAAAAACATGCAAACATTAAACTCACACCCATTGTGTCGCAGCACCTTGCTGTGAATGAACTGTGGGTTGATGGGGGAGTATATGTACTTGAGTGGCTAAATCGCATGGGGAAAGGGGGAAGAAGAGGGAAGAAATTGAAAACAGAATTATTTTAAAAGTGCCTCTCCTTTTTCCCACTGGGGCACTTGGAAGTGGGCTATACAGCACATTGATGTTTTTACAAATATATAATTAAATACTAAGTATGCAATGAGCCTGTTGAAACCATCCTGTTTTTATAGCTACAGCGTAGATACTCAGAAGAAAATTGGCAGGGAGGTGTGAGGACAGACTGATGCAGATGAAAGCTTGAACAGTCTGGACAAAGAAGGAAATCCAGGCAGGGGAAAAAGTGCAGCATTAATCATCCTAGAAAAATTTAATTGAAACACTTCCCTGTCTTCAGGCAAAACAAACTAATGTTGGTTTTTAAGCCATAGCCAAGTAAGGAAGTGGACAGTCGGAGCTTCTGTTAGTATCCCAGAGTTCTGCTAGTACCCAGAGTGCATTTAGAGTGCAAACAGGGCTGATGACCCTGATGTAGTACTGACAGATGAACCAACCCATTCTGTTCCTCGCAGTATATACTGCTCTGCCTGTGCACTTTAATCCTGAGCCACAGTCCTGCTGTTAGTCCTTGTTTGACCCCTCTTATGTGGACTCCTGATGCAGGAATGAGCACACATAGATGTCTGTGCTTTTGTGTGAGAACTGGTTCAGGGGAATGCTGCTCTTATCAGTTCTCATTTCTCGTTAAAAACGCTGCTTGATATACCCTTGGTCCTGAAAAAATAAGGGAATTGCATTCAGCAGAATATCTGCTTCTTCCTATTACCCTGGAGCTGTCCTGGGGACAAATGAATTTAAGTAACTGACTATACCTGTAAACTATTCAGATAAAACCTCACCCATTCCAATCTCTTAACTGCAAAGATCCCAGAAGAATTCTATACACAGACTAGTTCTCCATTTTGGCCAAGCAATTTCCCCCTCACCCCTTTCTTCCTCCCCCCCCAACTTCTTTCTAACTTTTGGGGTAGCATGTATATTTGGGGTTTTATATACATTTAATCACATCAAACTTTCTTCTCAAGCAATTTATATATCAGGGGTTCTGAAACTTCTTACTAAGGCAACCCACCAACTGCCTTTTTTGTCTTCTTTTGGTGACCCGCCGCTACATCTATGAACCGTCCGCCCCGGCACTGCAACCCCAATCCAAGCCTGGTGTGCAGGGAAGGCCCAGGATGGGTTTTGGAGAGCAAGCCTCCCCATCACACCCTCCAGCAGTGGCTCCTGTTCCAGTCCCTTCTGAGGGTTGTGACTTGGTGCCTGGCTGTCCCAAACCTGAGTGGTGCTGTGACTCCATCCACTAGGTTAGGAGTGGGGAGAAGATTTCTGGGCAGGGCTTCCCCAGCACATAGGGAGAATGGGCCAGTGGGGCTATCCTGGGGAACCACATGGGGCAGGAGCTCTCTCAAATCTAGAGGTGAAGAGATCAGGCTGGTTTTCCCAAATCCACCACCCGAACCCAGTGGTTCATCCCCTCTGAATCCCTCACCCCCTTTCTGGGAGAACAGCCTTCTCCTGCTGCCAACTTAATGTAATTAGTCCTGTAGTTCACGTGGTAGCAGTCTGTGCTGCAGTGTTGAAGGTCCAGGTTTCCAAACTTGGTGATTCATTTTGATGGGTGATGACTTATTACAGTTGCATGTAATATAATTAAAAAACAAAACATCCCCTTCCCTGGGAAATTACATAAAAGTTCTCTTAAATATTTTTTGGTTGCAAAGTCAAATATCTGAAAATTGGGGAATGCTAGTAGAAAGGGTGCCTGTACAGCCTTAATTTGTCTCCCTTGTGCATATAGATTATGATACATTCCTTAATTATGTGATGACGTATTATCACGGGTCCCACCTTACTCAAGTCACAGGATGGATGTGCAAAGGGCAGCTATAAACCTGCCGTTTCCTAACTTTTGAGTGCTTGACTTTGCAATCTAGATGTGCTTTTAATGTATTTGTATTTTAATATTCTATAACCCCCGATGCTGCGTTAGCAAGATAGTGAATTAGAAAAAGTGTGGCAGGAATTGCCCCATTTATTGGCATGCATGCCCACAACTTGGATGTCACTGAATCCAGTAGACATGTGTTGAAGCCTGTTATTTCACGTATTTGCTGATGTACATGCTAGTTTACTTACCAAGTAAAATAAAAGAAACCTGTGCCACAAGGGGAGTTCAGCACGTAGTCCGTGCTGAACAAATGATCATATAAACTAAGAGTTCAGAAGCCCAGGACAACTGAATTTGATATTAACTAAAAACAGTGCTAAGTCTGTTGCTGTGCATTGATGGTACAATCAGCATAGGTGTGTTGTAGAAGCTTCATTTCACTGTGGCCGTGTCTACACTGGCAGGGTTACAGCGCTGGCAGTTACAGCGCCGCTCAGAGAGCGCTGAAGGGAAACCGCTGTTGTGTGTTCACACTGTCAGCTGCCTGCACAATAGCGTGTTCACACTTGTGGCACTTGCAGTGGCATTCGGAGCGGTGCACTCTGGGCAGCTATCCCACAGAGCATCTCTTCCTCTTCTGTCACTAAGTGTTGTGGGAAGACGGAGGGTGTTGCGGGCCATCCTGGGTCCTGCCTAATGCCCCGGGATGCATTGCTTCGCATCCCAGCAACCCCTGTGCTTCCGTCCGCATTTGGCGCCATCTTTCAAAGGTTTGTGTACTGCACACTCTGTATCTTCGGTCTGCAGGAATGGATCCCACACTGTTAACCAATATGCTGCTTGCTCTGACTAACATGTCATGAGTGGCAGTGGAGTTATTCCTTAAACTACAAAGGCAAGAGGAGTGCGACATTGATCTCACCCTGCGTAGTAGCAACAACATGAGATTGCTTGTGGCATTCATGGAGGTGCTGAGCCCAGTTGAATGCTGCTTTTGGGTTCAGGAAACAAGCACAAAGTGGTGGGATCACATCGTCATGCACGTGTGGGATGATGAGCAGTGGCTGCAGAACTTTCGGATGAGGAAAACCATATTCATGGGACTGTGTGAGCTTGCCCCAGCCCTGTGGCGCAAGGACATGCGAATGAGAGCTGCCTTGCCGTTGGAGAAGCGCATGGCCATTGCACTGTGGAAGCTGGCTACTCCAGACTGCTACCGATCGGTCACTAACCAGTTCAGAGTGAGAAAGTCAGGGCCGGATTAACTTTTTGTGGGCCCGGCGCCAAACATATTTGTGGGCTCCCCTGGGGAATGATTGTAAAAGGGGCTGGGGGTAAAAGCACAGTGGGGCAGGAGCTAGGGTTGGTCTCTGGAGCAAGGGAGTGGTCAGGGGTAAACTGCAAGCGCAGCAGGGCTGGGGAGGGGGTAAACAGGATCCCCCCCACCTCTGCAGGGGTTAGGGTGGGGCTGGATGTGTGTGAAGGGGTGCAGGGGGCTGGATGTATGTGTGGGGGTGCATGAGTCAGGGCAGGGGGCTTGGGGTATGTGAGGGGGGTGCAGGGGTGGGCAGAGGGCTGTGGGTGTGGGCTGGGGTCATGGGGGTGCTCACACAGGGGCCTGGAGGGGGTATGCCCCAATTCCAGCCCCTTCCCCAAGGCCTCGCTCCTGCCTCTTCTCCTCCTCCTCCTCCCCCCCCTTGTCAGAGAAAAAGGGTAAACTCGTAAATTGTTTGCCCTCTATAACACTGATAGAGAGAGATGCACAGCTGTTTGCCCACCCAGGTATTAATACATACTCTGGGTTAATTAATAAGTAAAAAGTGATTTTATTAAATACAGAAAGTAAGATTTAAGTGGTTCCAAGTAATAGCAGACAGAACAAAGTGAATTTCCAAGCAAAATAAAATAAAACACTCAAGTCTATGTCTAAGAAAACGGAATACAGATAAAAACCTCACCCAGTAAACTTCCTTTTACAGACAAGTCTCCTTCTAGTCTGGGTCCAGCACTCGCTCACATCCCCTGTCCGTAAGTATCATAATTCCTATGGCTGGAGCGCAGCTGGGACTGGACAGCCTCCTCTCCCCAAATGCTGATGAGGTCTAGCAGCTCGGCATTGCTCCAAGCGGGGGATCGCCTGGTGCGTGGAGCAAGCATGGTCACTTGGAAAGAGGCACTGAGACCACTGGAAGCGTCACCGAGCATATAGGAAGGGGACTTTCAAAATTCCCAAGGAATTTAAGGGGTGGGGCTCATGGTTGGTCACCGGAGGACAGAGCAGTAGAGTTCAAACCGATGACCAGAGAGGTGAGAACAGGCATTGTGGGACACCTCCCGGAGGCCAATCACAGCGCTGTAATCCAAGTTTCTGCATGCAAAGTGGCTTGGCAGCGTGTACACCTCGGGAGTTACAGCGTAGGAAGCTGCTTTACTGCGCAGAAACTTGCCAGTATGGATCAGACCTAAGGCTTTATCTAAACTTCAGCGGCTAGAGTGGCACAGCCGCAACACTATAGCGCTTCAATGTAGCCACTGAGTACAGCCACGGGAGGGGTTCCCATTGCGGTAGTTCATCCACTTCCCTGAGAGGTGGTGACTAGGCCAATGGAAGAATTCTTCTGTCGACCTAGTGCTGTCTACACCAGGGACAAGGTCGGCTTAACTACGTCTCTCAGGGGTGTGAATTTTTCACATCCCCTGAGCAGTGTCGCTGGGTCATCTTAACATTTTAGTGTGGACTTGGCTTAAAACTGCATGCCTTTATTGGCTTTTTTTAATACGACACAAAGAGCTGCAAAAAGAACAGGAGTACTTGTGGCACCTTAGAGACTAACAAATTTATTAGAGCATAAGCTTTCGTGGGCTACAACCCACTTCTTCGGATGCATCCGAAAGCTTATGCTCTAATAAATTTGTTAGTCTCTAAGGTGCCACAAGTACTCCTGTTCTTTTTGCGGATACAGACTAACACGGCTGCTACTCTGAAAAGAGCTGCAGGGTCTTCTCAAAGACATCATTATTATACAGCAGTGTGGTGCACTGCTTTCTGGTGACTCAAATCTGGCATTTACAGCAACTCTTCAAGCTTCTGTCTGCTGTGCCAACACCATGAGATGCATTCTCCTCTTGCTGCCCAGGGGTTTACACACACCTATTGTCCTGTGTATTGAGAAGAATATAGACTCCTTTCAAAAGCAGTTTCCTATTCATGTACCATTCAGTCGCTTCTAGGCATGCTGAGAGAAATTCTGTTGAGTGGCAGCTCAGGGTAACCAAATTGTTTACATAGCGTGTGCTTAAAAAAATCTTTGGATTGTCTAGATTGAAGTTGAGAGACCGGGGGGGGAGGGGGAGTGGAGTTAATTTGGACCAACTTCTCTTGGTGAAAGAGACAAGCTATTCAGTTTACATAGGCTCTTCTTCAGGTCTGGGAAAGTGTCACAGCTAAATACAACTTGGAACAGAGTGTTAAACATAAGAAGTTAACACATGTTGCAAGAGGCCATTCCGTTCGAGGTGACGTGGGCAGTTACCACTTCAGCAGTCACAGGACAAAGGAGAGTTAGTGAGTTAGATTGTTGTAATGAGCCATAAATACAGTGTCTTTTCTGAGTCTGTGATTTTTAGTGTCTGGCTAAGTTCTGAATTTAAGCTCCCAGACTCATCTTTTGAAGGTGGTGTGCAGGTTTCCTTTGGGACAAAGACTGAGAGATCAAATAGGGAGTGATTGTTTTGCGAAAAGTGTTTACCCGTGGTTGATGTGGTGTGTTTTTGTCATTTATCTGTGTGAGTTCATTCGTAAGCATAAGCTTTTATCTGCCAAATACAGTTTCTTTGGTTTTATTCAGATTGTTGAATTTTAAGTGATGGTTATTAATATTTGCTGGTTGCAAGACTATCCAGCTTCCAGGTATATATCGCAACTGCGGGCAGTACATTCTAAGCTCTCCTCTCCTTGCCAGACCTGCTATTGGGGCAGTATACAGTGCATTCTCTGCAACATTGGCTTTTACCTTGGAGACAGCAGCTAACTCTACAGTGAGAAGCGCTGGTCCAGACCATTTGATCAGTGTTGAGGTGCTCAGACAGATCTGTCTGTGTCTTGGCAAACAGAGGCAGCGGGGCATCATTGGCTAGGGATTGCACTGCAGGATCCAGTTGGGGAATCTGTGCCAAGATGGTTCCTATTGGGCTCTATGAGCTGCCGACTCAAGTCAAATCTTCTTCAGTGTTCCGTGAGCTGCTTGCTCCTGTAGGAAAGCGTCTGTGCCCTGTGCGTTACACTGGCTAGGTTTGTGTCCTCTTCATGTCACGTGGGCCACAGAGGAGCCCAACTATCAGGTCTGTGCTGATAAACTTGTGGAAAATAACTGCAGGATGCAGCGGTAAGGTGGATCCAATAGATCTACTTGCTTGGTTGTTACTTTTTAAGTGAATGGTAAATGTTGATTTGGGTAGGCTTAGTAGGAAGGCGTTGCCCACAAGAAGTGAGTCAGTTATATTATATTAAATAAAATCTTAATTCAGTCTTCAGGGTGTACATATGTCTGAGTCACCACACTTTTGTTTAGATTTAGATGGTAAGCTTTTTGGGAGTGGGACTGTGTATTTTTGGGTTTCTGCAGGGTGCCTGGCCTACTTTGGGGTGCTATTTAAATAACTGAAGGGTGAATTTATGCCCCTCTGAATTTATTGTCCTTGTCTCTTGTACACATTGGGGTATATGGAGGCCTAATAATACCATAAAGCTTGCATATTGATGGACTGTGAGCCTGAATCCCAGACAAATATCAATACTTCTAACAAAGTCATATAACCAGAGAGAATGGGAATCAAATACTTGGTATTGATAGCCTTTTAGGACATTTAACCCAGAGGGTATCATGCTTCAGGAGACTACTAGCTAGCTACAGCTGATATTTTCAAGAAGTAGAATAATCACACCATTGATAAGGCAGTTAATGGGGAAACGTGCGTGTTGTTTCCGTGTGAAAAGTGGCAAAGATTTTAAATTCAGGATGCTGTACAAAGCATACTGGTCTCTAAGAACTAGAATACTCAGTATCACTTTTTTTCATGTAAACGGGCCTAATCCTGCTCCCATTTAAGTTAGTGGGGACAGTACTGAGCACTGGGCTAGTGTACACTTTGGTACTAAGTCGCCTGGTACCCTTGCTGTGTCTGGCCCCTGAATAAAGGAAGTTCCATGAGGCTCTCTGACACATTGTATGTCCAGAGTGGTACGTTCTCCTCCCTTCTTTGGAACTCAACTCCATCCTTTCAGACAGCTGTGAAAATATCTCTTGGCCAAAATGAGGGTAGCGTATTTGCTTCCTCGGGAGGGGCCATGAAGCAGTGAGAAAAGGAGTCTCTGCTCTCAGGAAGCTCCTCTATGAACAAGTGTAATTGCCTTTCATTGGCTATCCCTGGTCTGTATTATGAGAAAGTAAATGGCAACGGTTGTGAATATCAAAGGAAATACTTTTTCACACAATGCCTATTTAACCCGTTGAACTATTGCAGGGTATTTTTGAGGCATAGAGCTTAATATGGACATAAGCCAATAACCAACTGCCTGAATTTCGGAAGAATCCTCTCCATTGGGCATGGTATTGCATAATTGTCCATCATGAGTGTTCTACATCTTTCTCTGAGCATTTGGTACTGGGCCAGAGACCAGGCACAGGGCAGGATGGACCATTGTTCTGATCTAGTCTGGCAAGTGTATGTACTTAATCCTCTGTAACCCAAAACACATGGATACGATGCTACTATTTGAGCTCCACCATTCTAGAAATCCAGAGAGCTAAAGCAGAGCTAGACTATATGGGACCTCCCATGTTGGTTTGCTGCCCCCAAGCTATCCATTTGTCCCCAGAGATCTTTAGTTACAGTGATTGCTCTGCATTATCACAGTGAGCCACAGCAATAACAGGTGTGAAGTTGCTGGAGACAGAAATGATTGGTTTTAAGACTATCGTGGAACTCTTGAATTTCTGACTCCATTGTCTTGTTTGTAAAAGCAGGTGGAATGTCAAGATGCCTTGGAAACAGCAGCGCGGGCAGAAGGCCTTCCGCTGGACATTTCCATGCATTCGCAGCTGAGAATTTTGGATGAGCAGCATCACAAGGGCAAATATCACCATGGCTTCAACGTGCTAAAACCCATACGGACTACTTCCAAGTAAGACTTTGTGCTACAAAAGAACTGATCTGGCAACCTCAGCCTTCTTGAAAATAGACTGAGTGTGATTGCAGCTCTTCAATTCATTGGTTGATGCTGAAATGTCCTCTTTGAAAATGTATTTAGCAAGTATTCCTTTGTGTAGACCTTGCAGAATTCTCAGATGAGACTTGTAATGGGAGTGGATTTTGTTTTTCTTGAAGGATGCTGCAGTTTTTTCTCTCTTTCATTTCATTGTAATTTCTCCTTCTTTTAGACACCAGCACCCAGTAGACAATGCTGGACTTTTTTCCTGCATGACCTTTTCATGGCTCACTCCTCTGGCCCACACAGCATACAAGAAAGGGGAGCTGTTTATGGACGATGTGTGGCCTTTGTCAAAGCATGAGTCTTCAGAGGTTAACTGTAGAAGGTAGGGATCCGCTGGTCCATATTATTTCCCCTGTACTCTAGCCCTTTGCAGCCTGGTGTATACTCTAGCCTGGTATTTTTGAAGATATTTGCATGTGCTAACATTGAAAAAGCAGCTCTTAAATCCTTTCTATCAGAGGAGGGGATCTTAATCTTATTTATCCTTGGGCCAGTTCCTTCTGAAATACACTGGTGTTTCAACCTCACTGACTTCAGTGGGGTCACACTGCTGTAACCGAGCAGATTTTATCCCCGTGGGTGTTTCATAACTGCGTTTCCGCTTTTGCTCCTTATCAGAACTATTTTTGTTTTTTTTTTAAACAAGGGCGGTGGCTCTCAGCCCACATTCTGAACACGCAGTGCTGAATTAATGACCAGATAACAATGATAGTAACTGTATATGGTCTGATTACAGGCCAAATCCTGCAGTCAGGCTAAACTGTTGTGGTCAGTGGGATATTTGCTCAGGGCAAGAGCTATAAGATTTGGCCCCAGGGTTTTACTGCAGGATAGATCAGAAAAGGGGAGGAGGTGGTGAGATTCATGTTCCTAATAGGACTCTGAGTAAAGTAAAAAGCATTCTAACTTTTTCAGATCTGCTCAGTGTAGAAGCCTCTTTGCACAGAGATTCAGGATAGAACTATTTCCCCTGGCTGGATAGAAGATGCTATCCATGTTATGAAGCTTGATGGTTTGTGTTGCTCACAGTCGTGTGTCTGAGAAGTTTACCAGAGAATAACCTTTGAGATATAGCATCTTTTGTCCTGTAGAAAGATTCGTAATGCATGGTTTGTGCTCCTTTTAGGTTAGAGAGACTATGGCAGGAAGAACTGAAAGAAACAGGACCTGAGGATGCTTCTCTCCGGAGGGTTGTATGGATCTTCTGTCGCACCAGACTCATAATTTCCATAGTGTGTCTGATGATCACGCAACTTGCCGGCTTCAGTGGACCAGTAAGTAATATCCATCCTTTTTTTAACAACCACAGATGGCTCCATCCCATGGCCAGCCCTAACATGTTAAGGTTTCATTGCAGGGTCACTGACACAGTATGATTAGTTAGAAATATTGGTCCTTACAGTTTGCTGAGAGAAGATGATGTTTCCAGAACGAAGCAGCAATCCAAGATAGCTTTCATACAGCTGGTGGATCATTTGCTGAATGGTGGGGCCAGGTTTCTGGAGAGGTAGTGGGTTTAGGTGTCCTGAAAGAAAAACACACTTGGCTTTTCTCTCTGGTTTTGAGTGTAGCTTAAAGTTCCTCCTTAACTGGTGTGATCATATTGCACTAAATTCTTGCCTAAAGTTTTTTGCTTTTAGATAGGTAATCATTTTGGAAGTAAAATTCAAACTGGCAAGATATCACTTTGTAGAGCATTGGCATTAATAGTGCAGTCTGCAAGAAATGAAACTGAGTGGTGGTGTTAGATCATTATTTAAAAACCAAAGGAAATGGGGCTAAGGAGAAGTCTGCAAACTTAGTTATCGATGCTACAAGGATTGATCAGGTGGGTTACGTTTAGAAGCATTAGACTATGGAATTGCCACTAGGAACTGTTGCTGCTTGAACTAGTTAGTAATGAAGAGTCAACATATGGGACTTGACATTCACACCATTTTCTTGTCACCTGTTTGTTGCACATGTTGTGCAGATTTACAGTTGCGATCTTGACTAAATTTATTCTCTACAAATTTCCCTTGAGGAGTAGGAGCAGTATTACTGCTTGTAGTACATGTTTCAGTGTGCTGTTAAGATGGAGATTCATTACTTGGGTAAGTACAACAGGGGTGTGTTAGGTTAAAAAGTCTTCTAGAAATGTTTTTCTTGCTTTTTGAACCTTTTAAAAGTTTGCCTTGTTTCTTGTAATAAGAATAACAATAATTGTTTTCTTGGTATTGTTTCACAGTAATAATTAATTAATGATAATAACTTGTGGTAATTATGAAACACTTGGACAACCTGTTGGGTGCACTGTTAATTACCAAAATGTTGAAGTATAAAGGTTTTAACAGAACCAGGTTCCCCCAAGAAGAGCTTCTGTCATTGTTTCACTACAGGGCCCAGTAGCTGCTCTTATCTTTAGCAGAGAACTTACAGCAGGGTTGTCCCTAATTTCTTTAGAATAATTGTATCTATTTGTCAGAGCCAAACTGCTGAATGGGAAGAAACTTCAATAGTTTGGGTTTTTAGGTTCCAATTCATGCTCAATTTGGATGCTTTAAAGTTATCCTTCGAACATTTGCCTATATCTAGTCAAAATTGGACTGCTCTCTGAATGAGGAAAGTGCCCTTTTGGGGTCCATCACTTGGAATGAAAGATGAGTCTTTACCCCCCTCCCCATAGTGATACACCTATGCTGTCTCCTCTGAAGTATTGGTGCTTTCTTGTACTGATACACCTTTTCAGTCACATTGAAATGAAAAGGGAGATCTGGAAAAGCACTTAGCTTGTCCACATGTATTGGTGAAAATAACCAAAATGGAGTTAAACATTTTCCCAAACTTTAAAATTCTGAATTGAACTTCCATGACATTGGAATGCTAGTGGAAATGGCGTAGTGGTGGTCTCACTAATAAGCATTGTGATGGTTATAACTGAGAGGGGTGCTTATTGGATTTCATATCTGGGCTTTTTGATATCCTTGAGGAGTCCTGCACATCTGGCACAATTTCTAACCTTGTAGCCAGTTCAGAGACAGCTTATTTTCCTGTGTCAGAATACCTTCTAATAACCATCAGAATGCACTAGTGCAGGTGAGATACTTCTCATCTCATCTCCAGTTGATACAGTTGCTGCCATTTAACCAGCTGCTAAACCTTTTATGTTCAGATGGAGGGGAGGGCAAAGAATATTTCTAATTTACTAAACAAAATCAGTTTAACTCCAGGCCTGAACAACTTGTATGTTTGCTCAGAACTAGCCTTCCTGTTTGGGAGATGGGGAAACTTGCTATCTTAGTGGAGTACAGCTTGACCGTTCAGACAGTTATTGGAGGGGGGAGTGGTAAGCCGTTTGAGGTAAGTTTCCCACTCTTCTAGTTCCGCTCCAGTCACAGCTTGCTTTGTGCTGTCAGATACTGGATGTGGGTGGGGAATCTTTCTCTGTAGTGGAACCAATGACAGAAGCTGTTCTTTAGAATTTTCAGGATGGCTGTATTCTGCGATCAGAATGAGACAGTCAAGCTGGTCAGAATCCAACGCCAAGAGTAAAGGTAAGGTAATGTTTATTCAATGGGAATGCTTAAGACAGCCGAGCAGCTAATACCAATTACTATGGTAACAGTCGCAGGAGTCCCTGTCCCCATTTAGTTTAAATTAAAATTTTAAAGCTTTAACTCCAGTTTTGTAAAGAACTTTGCTGGATTTTTTTTCATTAAACTTCTTCAAATGGAATGTTTTGAAATGTAAATGCTAAATATTGTGACTTTTTTTTCCTCTTTCAAATTCTTTAATCTGCTGTTTCCTCTCTTTTTCTTTTGAAATGTTTTTTTTTTTTTTTTTTTTTTTTGGTTTGGTATAATGTAAGCATTGTCTTTTATCTCATCACGGGAGATGCTGATTCTATAGAACAGTGCTGAAAAATTGCACTTAAAAAGTTTTGGGAGGAAAGAGACCCCAGGAAACATCTGCTATCTTTACACACCTTCCCTTGGAGACTTTCAGCAGTGCTGTGGGGTGTGAGAAAATGCGTGCTGTGCTGCGATCATGCTGAGTTACAGCTCGTGAGGAAAAGGGGGGCTTTTGACTCCCACTACTCAGTGACTCAGTTGTGTATGTTGGATTGAAAACAGGAAAAGAAGCCAATCTTCTCATTAGTAACTGCAAACCAACTGTATGCAGTTGTGGCCAAAACAGTTGATGTAAAGCTAAATGTAAGTGAGGAAAAAGCTGGAATACAGTAGTTCTGTGAATGTGAGCTCCTCACATTTGATCAGGGACTAGTGTGTAAATTTCTCGGTGGGCCATTCCAGAACCTGATGGACATCTGGCTTTAATTCGCACTTCGAAAGTGAATAAGCAAAACTATATACAGCATGTTTCCTTGGTTCTGGGATACAGAATCAGCCACTTCAGGACAAATGCATTCAGCCTCCATTTTTATCTGTTGTTCGGTGCTGGGCTGTAGCTGCTGTTACCTTTGCTGAAGTAGTGCCTTTTTGTTTTTCTTCCCTGCTCACGCTATGCAGAACTCTTATTTACAAAACCTGTTTTAGCCAAGAGGACTTCAACAGACTGTGAAAGGCTTTCCAAATCATTTCTTTGATCTCACATTTTTGGCATTTTGTTGTGTTGTGGGCAAAGGTAATTCTCAGCTCTGTATTAAAGTACCAACGTCTAACCATATAAACACCAACGTCTTTAAGCATCTTTGTTGAAAAGCCTTCTTTAGGGAATCTCCATTTGTTAGCTGTGAGGCCTTACTGTAGCATACCTCTTAAACCAAATTTCAGAATCCATGCACCCTCAGGAGCCGGCCTGACTAGCACTGCAAGTTTCACTCCCTCTCGGACTTTGTGAACATATATCGGGTTCTGTTTTTGTATCTTTAATTTTGTGTGTGTAGTTTTAACTTAGTTTGTGTCAGAGGCTAGACTGTTTGTTAGATACTAGCCTTTTATAATTCTCTTGTATGTTCAGATTGTATGTTTATGCGATGCTCTTCCTGTTGTACAGTGTTTGTGAGATGTTACCCATTTTAACATGGCACTTTATTGTTTTTAAATAAAAGACTGTTATTTCGCAGTTGATAGTATTTAATATTGCTGATGAATGTGATTTATATGATATTCTACTATGCCGTTGACTAACACACAACTGGAGGTGGGATTCGGTGGTTCTTGGGGCTGTCCTGTCTTTCGGCAGGTGATGTTTGAAATATGATTCCTGAGGTAAAATATTTTTGTTTTTGGAGGGGGGAGGTGGGTGGTGGGGCAAAGCATTTTTTTTAATAGTCTGGTATCACTTACCTGTGTTTTCTGCATGTTCTTTTCTTTACTATTAAACTGCTGATGTTTATTTTCAGGAATGTTTTGCAAATGTCCTTCTCACTCTTCCCCAGTACAACTGTAGGTACATTGTTCCTTTTTATCAAATAAGCACGTTTGACGCAAACAAAAAAGGTCTTAATGTCACATAAAGGAATGTCTCTTAATGTGTTCAAATGTATAAATACAGACTATTTTTAAAAACTTTTTCTGTATGATAAAGCATTGTATTCAACTAACTGACAAATTTATGTTAAGTTAGAAGACATAAAGAATAAGAAGTTTTTGTTGCAAGGAATGAGGTTCCAAATTTAAATCCCCCATACCTGCTAAATTTGACTCTCTGCTTTGCTCTCAGCAGGGCTTTGTGTAACAGTACTGTGAGTTTTGACCATTTTTATTTCTAGAAAGAAGATTCCATGTAATACAAATCGCTCATTGAAAACCAAAGTAGCCCACTCATTTCTAACTTAACATAAGTTGTTGCATGGTGCCTCAGGTACATTGGGGTGTTCATGCAAGTTTGCATTTCTTCCTGTAGGCGTTCGTTGTGAAACACCTTTTGGAATACACGCAGCAAAGTGAGTCCAACCTGCAGTACAGCTTGTTGTTAGTTTTTGGCATCCTAATGACGGAAATCGTGCGCTCTTGGTCCCTGGCTCTAACCTGGGCTTTAAATTACCGCACTGGGGTCAGACTGCGGGGAGCTATCCTGACAATGGCGTTCAAGAAAATTCTCAAGCTGAAGAATATCAAGGACAAGTCTCTGGGGGAGGTGAGCTACAGTACCCTGTTGGAAATTACCATATAAAAAAGGATACTTGTTGATTACCTCCTTCTGAGGATAACACTTATGTTGTTTGTTTTTTTCAGCTCATAAACGTATGTTCCACTGATGGGCAGAGAATGTTTGAGGCTGCAGCAGTTGGCAGTTTGTTGGCCGGGGGCCCAATTGTTGCCATCCTAGGCATGGTTTATAATGTAATTATTCTAGGACCAACTGGCTTCTTGGGATCTGCTGTCTTTATCCTCTTCTACCCAGCGATGGTGAGTAAGCAGCATTCAAACTCTTGTTCAAAATAGGCTTGAAGTATTCTTCAAATGTGCTTCACACTTCACTCCAAGAATACAAGTGTCTGTGTATTGAACAGAAGATGTTGACAGATACTGGATTAAGTTCCTTTAGGGTCTTGCATGTAATCTAAAAGACATTGAAAAGTAAAAGTTAAGAGGCAAGAAACTCGGATGATAAAGGGAATTAGAAATAACAATAGAAGTGACTGGTGGAAATAAATTTTGGTGAGATGGAAAATGGGCAACTAAATTGTGGAGTGATACACTTCCGGGCTGGATTATTGTAATTCACTGGATTTGGTATTGAAGGTGAAAAATGCAGGGCCTCCAGCTTGTTCAGAACATGGTGGCTTACCTCAGCAGCAGGCTGGGAAGCCAAGAGCACACCACTCCTGTGCTCCACATCCTCTGTTGGCTTCCAGATCACTTCTGATTAAACTTCAAGCCTATGGTTCTGATCTTTAAATACATGAGCAGCTCAAGACCCAGTTACATCAGAGACAGTCTCTCCATCCATGAACCACAAAGGCAGTTCCATTCCTCTGTGACAATAGAGCCGACATAATTAGGACATAATTCTGCACCTGGAGAAAGAAGTGTTACTGGCCAAGTGGGACTGTTTGTGGAAAGAGCCACCAGGAAACTAGTCTGAGCCAAAATCTGTTTGCCTGTAGACCACACTGCAAGACTGCTGTTATTTTCCCATTATAATCGAAATGTATTTTTTTGAAAAAGCTACTATGAGTGAAGAGTAGAATCCTGCGAGGTCTCCGATGGTCTAATTTATCTACTCAACCATAAGGCGAGAGTGATGCGTGCAATAGGCAAAAAATTGGATTGTGACAGAAGGGGTGGAATTTAATAGCCTCGACCAACTATTTTCACTGTTAGCCTCTCTCCTCCCTACTGCTTTCTGTAGCCGAGCAGGATTAAAAAAGGAGTAAGGATGCTTAAGATGGGGCAAACAGTTGAAAACTGTTTAGTGAGCTGTGTTTTCTTCTGGGTTTTAGGAAAGAAGGGATAAATGTCACTGTTGACAGAATGAGAAATGTCTATGAGGACATGGATACCATCTTGTCTTAGACCTGATTAGTAAAGGTGCTAATATATTGTTTTACCATCCTTACACAGTAGTTTTGCTGTAAGATTTGGTGCACTAAAGAAATTGTTCTTGCATGTTCAAGGCCCATCTCTTTCTTGGGCCTTAGGGGAATGAGTTGAGGGATATGGGATGTGGATATGTTGGGTACCTTGTATTCTTCTGGCGTGAGGATTAGTTTTAGTTGAGGTTAGTCTGTATTTTTACTTGAGGGATTTTAAAGAAATCTAGTTCTGTTAAATATTAGTAAAAGCACTAAGAGTCTTTTGGAAATCTGAATAAAACTAACCCAGTTGAGAATAAAATTATAGAGAGCCCAGTGTTCAGTGCATTTATGCTTGCTGAATGGAGTGTGATGCTCTGAAGGGGCATTTCCAGCTCATCACTTTGGCCAGCCTGGAGGGTATCAGGTTGTCCTGTCGTTGACGTCCCTTTATCGGTCTACTTGCTTTCTTCTATAGTTAGTGGAATTGGATGCATTTCTGAGTTGCTGCTACGATGTATGGTGCCTCTTCTTGTTTCAGATGTTTGTATCACGGCTCACAGCTTATTTCAGAAGAAAATGTGTGGCGGCGACCGATGAGCGTGTGCAGAAGATGAATGAAGTTCTTAACTATATTAAATACATTAAAATGTATGCCTGGGTCAAAGCATTCTCTCAGAATGTTCAAAGTGAGTGCAGACACTCTGTAAACGCATCTCCCTTTAGAAAACACACCACCCAGCCGCGTCCTGCTGGATCCTCCTAGCTCAATTCGGTAGATGCTCCTGCATGTGTGGTATGCTAGATCATCCATCCATCCATCCATCCCTCGGACATCCTGCTATTCTTATTTACAATGGCTGGCATGGCAATCTCTGTTCCAAAGTCTCACCTTTTAGCACAGTGCTGTTTATGGCTTCCCTCTAACTTTTGGGCGAAATGAGCTTTATTAACGTTGGGCTGGCTTCTACTATGAGTACTAATCTTGACTGACCTAGTACAAATTGGTCAGTTTTTAAATGTAATAAGAGTGATCAGAATGCCAGCCTGACTGAGTTATACATACACTTATGGTTCTACCCTCTGTAAAGGTAGCTCTTTCTATAACATGAGAAATGCTAAAGCAGAAGAGGGTAGTTCTCTCTTACTCATAGTGTTCCCAGTGCATTAGTTGTGCCTGCTGCGTTTGTATCTGTCTGAATTGCACCTCAGATGTGGTGGTGGCTTTTGTATTTCTAGAAATCCGAGAGGAAGAACGTAAAATCTTAGAGCGTGCAGGCTACTTCCAGAGCATCACTGTGGGAGTGGCTCCAATTGTTGTGGTTATTGCCAGTGTGGTGACGTTCTCTGTCCATATGATCCTTGGCTATGATCTCACAGCAGCTCAGGTAATTGACTGGCTCATCACAGAGTTGGGAATGTTACTTTATAATATCACTCCTGCAATAGCTTTTCTTGGTTAAACTGTTGTAATCCTAAGTGGGTGCGGTTCAAAATACTCCAGATCTGTGTGAGTCTTCTTTATTTTGTGGCTTGGCTCACACAAGTTGGTGTTTGATGGCACAAAGTAGAGGCAGGTGTTATGCAACCTTCCCCTGCACAGGTTGGCCAATACTCTTAAATCCTGGCCTCCTAAGAGCAGGGGCTCAGGGCCAAATTTTCATCTGGGAAGAAGACCCAGTATCCTTGTTTGTGGGCATGATTTGCACCTGCGTTCTCTGGGTGGAAACAGGCTTCTGCAAAAAGGAGACTGGGACACTAGAGGTTTTTGCTGAAGTTGTGCAGCTGGACCAATTTATCTTCCCTTGTGACCTAAGGTAGAATTTGAACCCAGGTCTCTAGAAGTGAAAGGCTAAAGCCATAACCTGCAGCACCCTCTAGGTCTTCTGTTTATGCCATTTCCAATGGAACTATGAACACCTGGGATATATCTCTCTGTTAGTCTATTCTAAAACTCTGTTATGGGGAGGACCCTGCCTTTTCCTGTATTGGGTTAGAGTATGTTGTATTTAAATGACTCTTCTTGAATTGCAGACCTTTCCTTCTCAAGTGGAATGGTCTTGAATTGCCGCTGCTTATGGAACTTAATCCTTGGTGGTTTGGAATTGTTAATGGGTACTGCCGCCAAAAGCTTTTTGTTTTGTTTGTCTGTCCCGTGTTTAGGCTTTCACGGTGGTCACAGTCTTCAATTCAATGACTTTTGCTCTGAAAGTAACACCTTTCTCCGTGAAGTCTCTATCTGAGGCATCAGTGTCTGTTGACCGATATAAGGTGAGTGGTCTTTTGGCCATATAATTTTATCCTTAAGTGTGGAGCATCTCTTACAATACATGAATGCACTTGACTATGCTAAGGAACCATTTTAATGCCAAGGCTATTTTGGAGCAGGCTGGAAGTTGTTCTCTGGTTCTATGTTCAGTTCTTATTCCCTGCAGAAAGGATATAAAACCTCATATTCAGGGCTTAAGCCAATCTCAAACTATTAAGGGTTAAGATGACCTCTTCCAGGGAAGCAGGCTGTCTCACATCTGATGACTGCAGGATTTCTTGCACCTTCCTGTGAAGCACTGGTGCTAGACACTGTTGGAGACAGGATACTGGACTAGACGGACCACATGTCTTATCTAGTACAGCAATTCCTATACTGTCTTTTAAGAGCAGCCTCATAGAGGAGAATGCACTGTATCTAGAACTCAATGGTATATTTCCTCAGTGAAACCCAGCATGTGTTACATTTGTACTTGTGCAGACTGATCTTCCAAGAACTGGGGATACATTTTTATTTGTAACCAAAAAAGGTTTGTGGTATTGGAATTCTATTCCATTAAAGCATCTGAAGAGTAATCTGCGTCCAAGGTGTAAGTCTTAGTGAGCATAAATGAGTCTTTGTCACTATGATCATTTTTGGATTTTACTTTCTTGGTTTTTAAATGATTTAAAGTCCTTGGATCACTTCTTTCTCTGCTCCTTGAACACCAGAGATTGGGCCCAAGCTAGAATATCTGGCCCTATATACCTGAAGTTCAGGTGTCCTGATCTGGAATGCTGATTTTGATCCATCTGAACATTAACATAAATTTAGATGGCAGAGAAATGAGAGAATTCCTAACCTATGGGTATATAATAGACCTTCTCTAATCTCCAGTCTGAATCAGGCTAATGGTCTGTCCGATCAGCTATCCTGTTACCAACAATAGCCAGTATAGCAAGTGCTTCAGAGAAAAGTGCGAGAAAGCCCATAATGGAGAATAAAGGAATGTTTCATCCTAACCTCTGGCAGTTATTGGTGGCCCTATCGCCCTCCTGTCCCATGATATATGTAGCCCAAAATTGCACTGTTTTTTAAGCCATGCGGCACCACCAATACATGTCTAATTTTCTTAGGTGGTTGTTCTAAACCTGTGTTAGTGGAGGTTTGCAGCTGCAGAGCATGTCATGATGCTAGAAATGTGTGTGGAGGGGGAACAGAATAGGAGAGAGCAGTGACTTTCACTTTCCTCACATACAAAGTACATGTACAGTAACTCCTCACTTAACATTGTAGTTATGTTCCTGAAAAATGCAACTTTAAGCGAAATGATGTTAAGTGAATCCAATTTCCCCATAAGAATTAATGTAAATGAGGGGGTTATGTTCCAGGGAAATTTTTTTCACCAGACAAAAGACTATATTGTTTATATTTTTTACACACACACACACACACACACACACACTCTCTCTCTCTCTCTCTCTCTCTCTCTCTCTCAAGTTTTAAACAAACAATTTAATACTGGAACACAGTGATGATGATTGTGAAGCTTGGTTGAGGTGGAGGAGTCAGAAGGTGGGATATTTCCCTTACTGCTAAATGATGAACTAGCAATTGGCTGAGCCCTCAAGGGTTAACTCTCTCACTCTGCAAGGCAGGAGGAATGGAGGGAGATATGCGCAATTCTCTTAAGTACACTGCCTTGTTAATTAGATCAGCTTGCTGAGACCGCAGCTGCTACAAGCTCCCTCTGTCCTGAGCCCTGCTCTATGGAAGATGGGGTAAGTGGGGTGCAGGATCAGGGGGGAGAGGGACACCCTGACATTAGCCCCCCTCTTCCTTCCCTCCCCCCTGGCACAGCAAGCAGGAGTCTCAGGGAGCAGCTCCAAGGCAGAGGGCAGGAGCAGCACATGGCAGTGGGGGGAGGGACACAGCTGAACTGCAGGCAGCTGCTGCACAGGGAACTTAGGGGAGCGGGGAGCTGATGAGGGAGCTGATAGAGGGGCTGCTGGTCCACCCTGGTTCCAAGCCCCCACCAGCTAGCTGCAATGGGCTGCTTTTCCTGCAAGCAGTAGACAAAGCAGGCGGCTGCCAAACAACGTTAGAAGGGAGCATTACACAACTTTAAACGAGCATGTTAAGTTGCTGATCAATTAGGGAACAAGGAAACAATGTTAACCGGGACAACTTTAAGTGAGGAGTTACTGTAGTTGTCAGTGACAAAGCCTCAGGCTCTCAACTCTTGCTTTATCACTAACTGCCAGCAAGAAAATGCCTAACCCAAGGTGGTGGTTGCTTAGATAGCTGTATATTCGTGTGGCACGAAGAATTTTGGGGATAAAATGTAACATTGCAGTCTGTCTAAACTAAATCTAAGGCAGCAAACTTACAGTTCACATCACAGAAACACTCCTCAATCCCTGGAGCAGACACGCTTGTGTGTGCTCTCTCCCAGTGTAAACTCCCTGGACAAGCCAGTGATCTGTTTTATCTCTTAGATAGTTGTATAGTTCTAGGCTTTTAACATCTCGCTGACGTTTTCAAACATGACCGTGTATCCCAAAGTCTGCATACAGGTAATATCCGTTAGATGGACTTCGTGTAATAAATGGCATGAAAGAAACCTAAGTACAATCAGACAGTGCAATCTACAGTGGAATACTTGGGAAATCCAAAGGCTCATGAGGCACCTTCTTCATTTGATCCTCATTTTGAATCGCCCTAAAATCAGACTTTCTTAGATTCAAAAACACTGAAGGCAGTGTCTTTGTGATGAGGGGAAGGAATGAGGTCATATCACTCAAGTTCTTTGAGGCTCCGACTGTCACCTGTGCAGAGGGTAATGGGCTGGCTGTGGTGGCCGGTAATACTACAAATAGAAATGTAGCTGACTGCTTGGTTCTCTAATATGTCTGAGGCTTTCTTGCAGGTGCATGATTCAGAGGGGTGATTCATGTTGGTAGTTTAAAATGTTCGTAATTGAAAAGAGCCTGTTCAGTTCAGAATGCAGGTTGTCTAATTGAAAGCTGTTTTATCATGTGGGTTTGGTAACTGAACTGTGGGAAAATCTCTACAGAATCTATAACTGTGGTCTTAAGTAGTGATGGATGTGGTGGAAAACTATACAGTGGACTTAATGTGTTAATTGTTACTGCTGCCCATTCCCAGGATTTCACAAATCGGCTAACTTTGTCTCAGATGACTTTTTCCAGCAGAAATTATACCTCTTCTGCACGTGGGTGCAACAAGCCACCCCCATCCCTTCTAGTTATGGGAAAAGTCTGTAAGGAGTTGGTGTGCTAGGTATGTGAACACCTCTCCTTCATTTTCATGCCCTCTGCTATTATGCCTTCTATTTGGAAATATAAGGCAAGCAACTGCAAACATCTTTAAAAGCGCTAACTTCCCCTCCCACTGCACCCCAAAGCATACATATCGATGTCCAAAATGTAATAATTCTGTGACAGTCTTACTGTATCTAAGAGCTTCCACCGCATTCAGGAATGCCCAGGCCCCTTAGCAGGCCTGGAGTTAATTTACACTAATGAGCTACCTTTTGCTCTTCAGCTTCCTCCCACTGTATAGCCTGATGTGTTTTGCTGCGTGAGTGTGCCATAGGCTTGTCCCCCAGTCTTGACCAGGTGTCTCATCTTTACACCTCTCTCACAACTCCTATCAGAGTTTGTTTCTAATGGAAGAGGTTCATATGGTAAAGAAAAAACCATCCAGTCCTCACATCGCGATAGAAGTGAAAAATGCTACCTTGGCGTGGGAGAACTCCCACGCCAGTGTCCAGAGCTCACCAAAGCTGACCCCTAAAATGAAAAGAGACAAGAAGGTCACCAAGGGCAAGAAGGAGAAAATGAAGCTACAGCATGAGGGACCGCAAGCGGTGCTGGCTGAGCAGAAGGGCCATCTTCTAGTGGACAGTGATGACCATCCTAGCCCTGGGGAAGAGAACAAAAACATCCATCTAGTTAACTTTCGGCTTCAGAGGACTCTCTACAATATCGACCTGGAGATTGAAAAGGTGAGGAGGAAAAACTATAGCATATCCCAAGAGCCCTCCTGGCCTGGCATTCCTGTGGAAAGGGCAGTCTTAATTCGTATTAAATGGAGCAGATCGCTTCTGCCATCTCTCTCTAATATGCACGTGCAGCCCATGACGACTGTAAATACCAGTATGTAATGCCCCATCTTGATCCAAGCAGCTGTGCCACTTTTATCAACCTGGATCATTGCAAACTGGTACCATTAGTTGCAGAACTCTGGGCTCTATCACCCCTGCCATGGGCTCAGTGAAGGTTGTTTGTTTTCAGCATGGTATCTGTCATGAGCAAGCCATTAAGTATGCAGAGATCTTAACATGGCAGCAAGGGTCTTCAGCACAGAACTTATTTCTACAGCTGTTTGTAACTTTGCAGATATTCAGTTAAACTGAGGACTTTGTGCAGGTGCATTTGAAATGATTGAGTGCTCTGGTTTAGCATAGCAGAGGTGTTTCACTGAAGAATGTTTAGTCCTCTATTGTACTTCTGTAGAAGGATACAGAGGGACTTACAGATGTTACAAGCACCTGTAGTTTCCGCTTCAAGATGGATAAAAGTACGATAAATGTTGAACAAAAACATAAAGTTTAATCCAGAGCATATTTAATAAAAATGTTTTTGTACATCTGACTACCATGGTACTTGTAGAAGAACTCAGAAAATCTTTTGTGCAGTCAGATGGTGGTGTATTTTAAACCCTATGACTTAAACAATGTGACCACATAATCTTAGGAGTTTTCAGGAACCTTGAAAGAAGACTAAATTGGTGTTTGATAGTATAAAGCAACATTACTGTAAAGGCAGGAAAAACTTATGTACAAGAGTCCAGCAGTGTTCTTATCCAGTACCAGCAGCTGACAACTTTTTTTTTTTAACTGATGCTCACTTTATTTTTTTGGTTCTTCTGTAGTCAGAATAATTCTGATAAATTAATTGGGCATTTAATGTGGTGTCAGAAGGACTTTCCCTGTTAAGTACCACTCAGCACTATTGTTAAACTGTTGACTAGGACTCATAGACTACAAGAAGTTTAGAGATTGCGATTAGAGGTGGAAAAGACTTCTTGGATCCCATCCCTTCTGTCTAATTGGGAGCCAAGGCAAGATTGCTCCCTACTGCCTATTTCCGAGTGTGTTGTCCATTCTGTTAAACGTTCCAAGTGATACGCTTCCAGCTCTTCCCAGAGAGGCTGTTCCTAAACCAGATCCATCTCACAATCAGGAAGGTATCTACCTGATAGCCTAAATCTCTCTCTTGTTTCCATTATTCCTGATTATATCCTTATGTATCGCACCAAACAGCTATCTTCACTCTTTAGTGTTAAACCCTTAACATGTCTTAGGCTGTTACCTTTCCTCTCCTCCCCCTTAGCTGTCTCCTAGCCAAACTATACAAAGTTAAGCTTTCCTCATAAGTCAGTCCCTTCACTCCTTTGGTCATTTTGGGGCTGATCCAAAGCCCATTGAAGTTAATGGAAAGACTCCCTTTGGCTCAGGTAGCACTTCATTGTTCTGTCCAGTCAGGCAATATCTTTCTGGTATTGGGGTACCCAGAGCTGAATTCAGCATTTAAAGTTTGGTTGCATCAGAGCCGTATGGAAAGGAATTGGTCACCTGTCTTTACACAGAGGAAAGCTTAGTGGCTCAGCGGGTTAGTGAATCTGCCTTTCACCTGTCATGTTCACTCAGTTTTGGTTGCCAATTGTTTTCTTAGAATGAGAGATTGACCAAGTCTGGCCTTTCTCCCATTTGATATACCCCATTTCCATTAGCTTTAGTGTTAAATCACTTTTCTCTGTTTGAGATACTGCAGGTAGTCTAGGGGGGATGGATTAATGTGTTACCATAACTTATATTTTTTTCTGTTTTAGGGGAAACTTGTTGGGATTTGTGGCACTGTGGGGAGTGGAAAAACTTCACTTATTTCAGCCATTTTAGGACAGGTGAGAATTTATATTTTTATGTGTTCTCCCTTTTTCTCTTCTCTGCCAGCAGCTGCATTTGTTTAATTGGTCTCACTCCACATGATGATTAATCTGACCTATAATTCAGATCATACACTGATGAAATAGATCACGTTTAGGTTACAAACAGTCTTAAAATGGCAATAAACCATTAGATGAATGCTTTCTGGACTGTGGAACAGATTTTCATAAGAGCTTGTATCCAGCAGCTTCTTCTGCTTTCCTTGGGAATTGTTAGTGCTGAGCAGTTCTGAAGATCTAGCTACTTCATTTAGGTGCCTCGCTGGGGCCTGAGCTCTTGTGACAATCTATCCATGTATGCCCAGTATTTGAAATTCAAGCTTTTGAGAAGTTCAGAATAAACACACAGTATTTTATGTGGGACCTTCTAAAAAACAAACACACGCACACCCTGGATCTTTGAGTTACATTCTGTGCTGGTTCTGCTTCCTATGGAGATTGCCAGTGGGGTCTTTCTTGTTTTATATAGGGGGATTCCACATCCTCCCCTGAAATAGCATAATTTCAAGACCTTCTGTCTTGTCTTCTAGATGACCCTGCTGGAGGGTAGCATTACAGTGAATGGAAATTTTGCCTATGCGGCCCAGCAGGCCTGGATTCTCAATGCTACGCTTAGAGACAACATCCTTTTTGGAAAGGAGTTTGATGAAGAAAGGTTTGTCAAATAGAACACTTTGCTGAGCCTGAAAGCTTAGGGATTCTCGCGCCAGCATCAAGAAAGCTCATGCTGGATAGACTTACACCTCCCTGCCTAAGTCACCTGCACCAGAAGGGAAGTTCCATGTGGCAGATGGTAGTTGGTGTTTCTGCACCCATCCTCTCTAGGATGGCAGCTTTAACTCTCACTAGAACACTGAGGTCTGCTGGTAGCTGCCGCTGTGGTGAGGCGCAGGCTTGGTGCACTCTGTGGCTTCCTTAGCCATGCCCTCCTCCTACCCAGCGCAACATCTGTTCATGCTGCCCTGGTCTCTTATGTGGCCCTCCCCACATGCAAACTTTCCACCCCAAGGATCTCTACCAGAGTCTGTGCTGGCATAGCTTCTCAAGTGAATTTGGCTTCTCTTTACTGTGCTTCTCATAGCGCTTCTGAAATTGGTCCCAAAGTTTTATCTGCAATTTACTGATGAGGCAGATCAGTAGTTAATTGCTCAAAGCTACAAGATTGTCTGGTGTTCGTGTGGGAAGAAAAATACTGCTCCATTAGCAGGGTACCCTCATAAGTGCTAGTGCTCACAGCTTGTCTTATCCATATTCTTCAGATACAACACTGTGCTGAATGGCTGCTGTCTGAGACCTGACTTAGCCATCCTACCTAATGGGGACCTGACGGAGGTAAAAATCCTGGTTCTGATAAAACAGAGAGTGGGATGGGTGGAGTGAAGTGTAAACCTGACATGCTGTGGTGGGGTAGGGAGGCCATCAGTCTGGTGTGCTTATAAACTGATGGGCAAAATCCTCTTCTTGTAGATCCTGGACTGTATGGAGACTGATTACTCCATGATTTTTAACTCTGTAATGTGGGAATTTTTCATTGCACTGGGAATTAGTTTCCTCAGAGAGAGACCTTTTAAAACTTAGATTAAAAATAATTAATAAAAAGCATAGTATCCTCTGGCTATTTAATAGGAACGTTTCAAGCATGTTAGCATTAGGGGTATTCACTGTAAGTTTCCTTTTACAATGAATAAGTCGCCCACATTTTAATGTGGCCCATTCTAATTCTCGCTGTTACTCCATTAACTGCATTAGTTACACCAGGGATGAATGTGGCCTCAGGTCTTGTGTTAAGTGTTGCAAAAAGAAACTGAATAACTTTACGTATATTATACAGATTGGTGAGCGAGGTGCTAACCTGAGTGGAGGCCAGCGTCAGAGGATCAGTCTTGCCCGAGCCCTGTACAGTGACAAGAGTATTTACATCCTTGATGATCCTCTTAGTGCCTTAGATGCACATGTAGGAAACCATATTTTTAACAGTGCAATAAGGAAGCATCTGAAGTCAAAAACTGTCCTGTTCATCACCCATCAGCTTCAGGTACAGTCTCCCTTACACGGCCTTTCTTGGATCTTTTCTAATTGTTCAGATAGACTGCTTTTTCGTTAGTCACTTTTGCCTCTTACTGTAGATTCTCATGCTCTGGTCTGTTACAACATGATACCGTCTCCCTCAGGCTGTATAGTTTAAGGGCTTGTTTACACTGGCACGTTACAGTGCTGCAACTTTCTTGCTCAGGGGTGTGAAAAGTTTCAGGGCTGTAAAGTGCCAGTGTAGACAGGTGAATCCCCTTGCGGGGGTTGCTGGGAGAGCTCTACACAAGCAATGTGAAAGCGCTGCTGCAGCAGCGCTTTATCGTTGCCAGTGAAGACGTGCCCTAAGTTTTATTCATTTGTGTGTTGTACACAGAGCATGGGCAGTGATGTCAATAGCCGATGCCAAGGCTGTCTAGTAGGTGGCTAATAGGAGCTGGGAATGCTTGGCTGAAGGTGGGTCTGCTGGAGGGATGACCCAGTCGAAAGCAGTTTTTCTACTAGCCTGAATACTGAAGTGCATAAAGCCTGTTTATCATTTTAGAATACATGGGATTTGATGTCAGTGAATCCAGCCTAGTGTTGTAAATAAATGTATTCTGAGACTGGGGTCTTGTCACCTGTTCTGTTCAGAAAACTCATTGTAACTGGTATGTCAGAATTTGTAGTGTTCAAAGCCACCTGAATGCATCTCCCCAACATTCTGCAGAAAGTCTCTGTTCAGTCACGTAAGCTGTTTTGTATGTACTGTAGAAGTAATCACAGTGCTCTAATCAGTGCCGGGTTCTTAACCAATCAGGTGTGCACCGAGGAGGAGTACTGACTTTTACGGCCCGATGGCTGTTTACTGAGAAGATTCATGTGTGTTTTTTCTGACCATCTGAGATAATGAAGCCATGTTCTCACTCTCATTGTCTCCAGTACCTCGTTGACTGTGATGAAGTAATCGTTATGAAAGAGGGCTGTATCACCGAAAGAGGAACCCATGAGGGACTGATGAACTTAAATGGCGACTATGCAGTGATTTTTAATAGCCTGCAGCTGGGAGAGGCACCACACATTGAGGTACTCCACTCCATTTTTTAAAATATTATGACAGATGCCTGTACTTAGAATTCAGATGAACCAAGTTACTTAGTCACTTGAAAGAAGTCTGGAAAATGACTTGGTATGTTGATTTGGCAATTTGAATCTCCTGCAGGCTATTTTCTATTGGATTGGCACGTTGTAATAATTAGTGTCATGGTCCCTGTTTCAGAGATGACATCTCTTATGCAGTCCTGCCCCTGAGCTAGTCTATCTAATATGGAGGAAAGGTATCAGTTTACGCTGTGGTGCTCAGAGGAGAATGCATATCCCTTTCTTTAATGTGCACCTCATTTTTAGATGGTATCTTCCCAAGTTAGCTCAGCTCAATCTCGCTCTTGGTTTTATATATTTCTTCCTGGCGTCTTACCCATTTTTCTAGTGTGAGATGACTTAGGCACAACAGAAGTAACATTACTTGTCCAAAAGTCCTACTCAGCAGAATGCTGGAATTTAACTCCAGACGTGTTGTCTTCTGATGGAAACTGGCCAAAAAAAAAAAAAAAATGCTACTGGTGCTTGCTGAGGAGAAATTGCCATAAATGCAACTGGGATTTGTGTGCTGCACTTCAGTCAGCTGCTCATCCTTTAATGCAATTACAGAAAAGGCTTCAAGCAGGAACCTTTCAATGGGAGATTTTGTCTCTACAGTGTTAAAACAGTTTCAGCCATTTAACTTTCTCACCCTCCTTCCTCCCCACAGTATTTTCCTCAACAGCCATGCCTGGGAGGTAGCTGTGTTCTTGCTTTTTATTGGAAAGAGTTTTCAGAATTTTGTTCTGAATGTTTAACAGAAATCAGTGCCCTTATCTTAATTGAATTAGATTAGGAAAATAACCTGGTGTGTTTATCAAGAGATAAGAGGCCGATGGCTTCATGGATTTGAATACATGCTCCACCCAAGACATTCTGGTGAGATGGAATTGTGCTGTGGCTGGAGATGGGTTTAGTGATAGGAGGTGCTTGATTGGATTTTCTGCTTGACAGTGCTGATGGAAGAGGCAGAGAAATGTAATCCGTTACCTCGCATGGCCTTTCTCAGTGCTGTGAAGATTGTGGTGCTGTCATTTTTAAATTAAAGCAATCCTGGTTAATATGAGATTCTCCAACCTGCTTACTTGGCTGGCCTCCATTTCCTCTCCATAAGCACTAGCGCGTGGAATGGGCAGTGGATTTGCAGTCCGTATGGAATTGGAAGAAAGGGCTCAGTGGAGATAGATATTCTCTCTGGTTTGACATGTGAGAGAGCTCTTTTTAGCATAAAGCCTGGGAAGATGGTCCTGAAGACGTATAAGGGTTTCGGTGGGGTTAACCTGAAAATTGAAATGTGCAATCTGGGAAAAGAATGTAACGTCCTTATTTGGGAGAATGACCCAGGTTTAGAACAGTAACTCTGTGTATGCTCCTCAGAGGTTGTGCATTCAATGTCTGGGGATGTAAGGCTCTCACTTTGCTCTGTAGTGACTGCTTAGGCTGTCTTGGGAGCAACACTGTATCTGGAAGAGACTATCAGCTCCTATGTACCTTCTCGAAGGGAGCTTGGGGAGGTTTCTGAGAGCGATGTCTTGATTAGACTGTAGACGCTCTTTTGAAGCAGGGATCACATCCTCCCACGTGCATGGGCAGCACCTAGCACAGTGGGACCCTCATCCTGATTGGGGGCCTTTGGATGTTACCCCAGTACAAACAGATATCAGCACAGGGCAATAGGAGGGGAGAACTTATTCTGTCGGTAGTTGGCAGTCAGTCATAGATGAAATCATGTATAAAGGTCATGGACAAGCGTTCTTTCCAGTGAGTGTCCTGTCTGGGTATGTACGCTAAGCTACTGGAAGCCCTTGTCTTCCTTAGAATGCACTTTTTAAAAAGAATTGTGAGTATTTGTGGTACTGAACTCAATATTGGTCTGAAAAAATAGATGACTCTAGTACAGTGGTTCTCAACCCACAGCCTACGGGCTGCTTGTGGCCCAATCAGGACACAGCTGCAGCCCATGTGACATCCTCAGGGCCATATAGGTAGTATATGTATTGTGTGGATGCGCCCAACGTAACACAGCGAGAGCTGCAGATACAGCCCACAATGGTAAATAGGTTGAGAACAACTGCTTTAGTAAGAAGAACAGGAGTACTTGTGGCACCTTAGAGACTAACAAATTTATTTGAGCATAAGCTTTCGTGGGCTACAGCCCACTTCTTCGGATGCATAGAATGGAACATATATTGAGGAGATATATACACACCTACAGAGAGCATGAAAAGGTGGGAGTTGTCTTACCAACTGTAGCTTGTTTTCTACAGATTAATGTAAAGAAGAGCACAAGCAGTTCATTAAAAAAGCCCCAGGATAAAAGCATCAAAGCAGGGTCTGTGAAGAAGGAGAAAGTGGTGAAGAAGGAGGAAGGTAACTGTGGAATCAAATTTCTGACTTTAATCATGGCATACGTTGATGACCCTGAAATGTTCACTTTCTGAAGCTCAAAAGTTCTGAAAGTTGCCCTGCATCTTGGCCACTCGGCTTGCTGCTAGCACGTAGTACAAGTGCATTGGGCGAACAGCGACCATCCATTAGAAATACCAGATGGTCTGTTCAGCACTATTCCAGTTGAAATAAGTTGGCCCAGTAAGATGTAATCAGCACGTGACATGTTGCTGGCTTCAGCTATCAGCATCCCTAGCTCCAACACTTCTCTTCCCTGCTGTTGCAAGAGGGGCATTTGTATTTACCTAATGGCATGCTGAATTCTGGGGAGGAAGCAGCATCTGTGTATAAAGAATGGAAAGGTCTGATCTTCCTCATCAGCGTCTTTTTTTTGTTAACAATAAACTAGTGGGGATCAAAAGATGCTGATTTTGGCACCAGTCTTGTGTTGTTTGAGCCCTCGCATACTTTCCAGGCTGTTTATGACTCTGCCATTGAAATGTCTTCTGTGGCTTTCTTTTGTTGCTTGAATCTTTGAGTTCTGTGTGCAAAGTAACAACTGGGCTCTTGGAACTACTCTGTACAGCAGTGGTCCCCAAACTTTTTCTGTTGTGCCCCTCTTACCCGTAATGGAATCTGTCCGCACCCCTCCAGAAGCTGGGGCTGGGAGCAGCAGCCGGGGCTGGGAGCTGAGGCTGAGTCCGTTGCCAGGAGCGGAGCTGTGGCTGGGGGGCAGGGCTGGAGCGGAGCCACAGCTGGGGGCTGGGGTGGAGCTGGGGGCAGAGCAGGACTG
The DNA here is from genome assembly GCF_002925995.2 of Terrapene triunguis. Taxonomy (NCBI): domain Eukaryota; kingdom Metazoa; phylum Chordata; order Testudines; family Emydidae; genus Terrapene; species Terrapene triunguis. Next base: position 44,363,182 of record NW_020664439.1, read on the forward strand.
GGTGGTGCTTCCTCCCTGCCCCGCATGGGACTGGCCCAGGCCCCGCTGTACCTCCCCCCAAACGTTCCTCTGCACCCCTCTAGGAGGGCACGCACCATAGTTTGGGGACCACTGCGGTACAGTGAGTGTTCCTCCTATGGGGCTATGGTGATACTAGCCCCTTATATGTTAAGTAAACAACTTTTTAAAGTTTTATGAAGCAACTCTTCTCCCCTCACCCTTTTTTCACCCCATTGTATTTCCTAGGCCAGCTGATGCAGCTGGAAGAGAAGGGCAAAGGCTCTGTCCCCTGGTCTGTTTATGGCACCTATATCCAGGCAGCTGGAGGCCCTTTTGCATTCCTGATCATCATGGCACTCTTTGTGCTGAATGTGGGCAGCATGGCATTCAGCAACTGGTGGCTGAGTTACTGGATCAAGCAAGGCAGCGGGGTAAGAGGAATTGGAACTTCTAACTTTCTATTGGGGGGGGGGGGGGGGAGGGATTGCCTTCCCTTCATAGGATTGCTTGGGGTAGTCTAGGACAAACCTAACTGTACTTCATAAAGGAAGATAGTTAGGAGGGCTCTCCAGGAGATGATCTCATCTGAAAGAAGTTAGTCCCCAAGCCTGACAGAAATCTACAGGGGAGGAAAAAAGAGGCAACAGCTCCATGCAGTCTGATGTTGGCCCCTTCTTCCTTGGGTCTGTCAGTGTAAGAAAAGGAAGCAAAGCAGTGCAGCGGGGGCTACTTTAGAGTATTCAAGCAACAAGTGCAATAGCTAATTTTGTAGATCACTTTGCTGTCACTGTGACTTGGACATCTAGGGGTGGCTGAGGCAAATTTTGGGGTGTCTATGGCCCCCACAAGCACCCCCGCAGCACTGCCCCTGATAGAGTGACAGGAATGCTTTGCTACTGAGGGACAATAACTTTGTATTTGAGGAGAATATTAACAGCCCACTCCTGATGCATGTGCCTGTGTAGTAATGACTAAAAATAGGAGCCTGAAATTATTGAGCAAGTATCTGGCAAAGATGAAGGTCAGTAAAGCATCAAGTACCATATGTGAACGAGATGAGATTAGGGCTCATATAATCAAACCATTGACAATTATTTTTAGGGAGTCTGATACTACAGAAGTACCCGGGAGCTGGAAAACCGCAACTGTTGTCCCAATTTGATTAGTTTGCTAAATGAAATGTGGATCTAAAGTAAAATTCAGAGTGGTTGGGGGTTTATATGTGTAACGAGTATTCAGCATTATAACAGTTAATACAAACAAGGAGTTTTGGAAGGACTAAAATCCTCATGCTTCAGGGTTTAAGACAGTCTCTTAACTACTAGGGATTAGGGTCAGACCTTCAAGGGGTGGGTGTGGGGCATAGATTATTCCACATTTCCCTACTGTAGGGTCCTTGCTCCTTTTTTGGAATAATCTGTTTGCTGTTCAATGTTGAAGACGGGATACTGGACTATATGAACTAAGTATCTCTGGATGTTTCAGAAAGTACCTAGACAAAATTTCACATGAAACCTTAAAATACCCCAAATACAGCTAGAGAGATTTAATTCAAGAGACTAAAGAAATAATGCAGAAGAGGGTTGGAATTAGTGTGTGTATTTCATGGAAGTTTGAAGAGTGGTCTTTATTTTAATCAGTATGCTCTAGTATTGTATTAATGACTGAGATAAGGCTATAACATGTCAAGTTGCTTCATTTACTGAAGATAATAAAATGGGGGGATGGAGCTACAAATTGAAATGCCATGTGCCTAAACATACACTGGTGCACTTGGGTAGAAATAACTCCCAAGAAACCTATAGTTAAGTGCCACTGAATTAGTTAAGAGTAGAGAGAAAGATCTGGGTGTATTGATAGACCCAATTTGTAGATTAAATACTAAGTCCAGAGTGCAGCTGCAGTAATCATTAAAGAGACATTGGCTTAAATCAAGAGGGGTGGATCATCTTGTGTTCATAGAGTGCCTTGCATAATGGAGCACTGATCCTGACTGGGGCTCGGCTGGCATGGGTTTGTAGCTGAGGTGGGTACATAGGCAGACGGTGGCTATGTAACTGAGTCAGTTAAAAGGATCTTGGCTTTCTACTTGAGCTTCCCTTTTGGGGTGGGTGTGAGAGGATTTGAATTTCTCTGCCACTCCAGATTGGCCAGGGTTTTTTCCATGCAAATTTTAAAAAAAATCTTTTAAAATACCTACTCAAGAGATAGGAGATGCTCACTGTGCCTGGGGCAATTTGATGACTCTCTGGCCTGTTCTTGTCTTATACAACCATGTAACTGGGATCTTGGCTTTCACACAGAACACCACCGTGATGTTGGGAAATGAAACTGTTGTGAGCATCAGTATGAAAGATAACCCTCACATGCGCTACTATGCCGGCATCTATGCGCTCTCTATGGGAGTCATGTTGATTCTGAAAGCTGTTCGTGGGGTTGTCTTTGTCAAGGTACGCACCAAGGCCAATTGTGTTTTTTTTTTTTTCCCCCCTCCCTCTCTCTCTGCATGGCTGGGGCCTCTGGCATTCTGATTCTCTCCTCTTGGTATTATTGTGAGGAGGCTGTCTTCATCTCCCAAGAAAGACTTCCTGAATTTGGGCCAGCCCAAGCACAAGTTGGGTTGACTGCAACCTTCCATCACCTTCTTCACTGTTAAAACCTCTTTTGGCTCATTATCTTCCTTCCACCGCATAGCAGCACAGACTCTGTAGCTGCCTTCAAGACTGCAAGAGCAGAGATTTGCTTTTGGGTCGTGACTGATGCGAGGTTCGGCCCCTTGGTCACAGTAAGCCAGTTCAGTTGTTTGGCGGTGGGCGTGATGTGAATGACAGCATAGCCAGACATCCCTACACAACCCCAGTAACCTTTGCTGTGTTACCAGGGGACACTTAGAGCCTCCTCCAGGCTCCATGATGAGCTCTTCCGACGGATTCTGCGCAGCCCCATGAAGTTCTTTGACACTACACCCACTGGGCGGATTCTCAACAGGTTCTCCAAAGATATGGATGAAGGTATGTCCCTCTCTGTCTGCCGTAACACAGCACCATCTGCATTCACACCTTCCAGTTAACTCACCTGTGCATGCCAATTGCTGGATGCAGAGATGAAGATAACCTGAAAGTGTGTCTGTAGACATTACAAGCCTTTGGTGCACATATTTGAAATAGACAAATCAGTAATTGGGCCATGCCAGGGTTAGGCTATAGGCTGTCTCCTATGAATGGAAAGCCCCAAATCAGACCAGTCCAAAAAGAAATAGAGCAAACCAATTTCTTACTTAAATCTGATGCATATGGGCTCCCACCAGTCAGTGCTGGGGTACTGCTGGTAACTAGCTCACAGGATTATTAGGATGAGATTGATTTTATTGCATGGTTTTCTGGGTATGTGTTCATCCCCAAAATAAAACTAACATTCACTTCTCTGTGCATTAAAGCTCTTAAATTGTTTTGGAAGGAAGGAGGCTGGCAGGACTTGAAGGCTCAGCCATGCCCTATGCAGTAAGGTTGGTCCTGGGGACTCCAGTCCAGTTCTGATGCTTGTGGTTGCTACCAGACCTGCCACCTTATTGTTCCCATCCAAACCTTCTTGATGCCTTTTTTTATGGCAAGTTAAGAGGAAAGATGCTTAATGGCCAGTGCTGCAGCAGTGACCTTACTGGTGGGGTGGGAGAGGGAGGCGCAATCACAAACATTGTAGAAGACAAAAACACTCATTGAAGAGCAACGCTTTATACCGAAATAAGTTTGGGAAACCAGTATCCCTGGAACTGGTGTGACGTTGTAGAAGCTGGACTAAATTGCTTTATTTAGGTTATTTGGCTCCCTGTTCCCAAGACCTCCCTCTTTCTCTCTCCATCTTTTCCAGTTGATGTCCGTTTGCCATTTCAAGCTGAAATGTTCATTCAGAATGTCATCCTGGTGTTCTTCTGTGCCGGGGTGATCGCTGGGGTCTTCCCATGGTTTCTGGTGGCAGTGGGGCCCCTCACCGTCCTCTTCACAATCCTACATATTGTGTCTAGGTAAGCTCACCAGTCGCTTTAATGGATCAGAGCCTCTCTATCTTAAATTAATTGGGCAATGTGTTCTTCGGGCTGGTGTAGTGCAGTATGGATGGTTATGTGCATCCCTCAAAGCTTCTCCTTCCTCTCTTCCAGAGTCTTTATTCGTGAGCTGAAGCGCCAGGACAACATCACGCAGTCTCCGTTTCTGTCTCATATTACGTCAAGTATACAGGGTCTCTCCACAATCCATGCCTACAACAAAAGGCAGGAATTCCTGCACAGGTCAGTACAGCACTCGGCCTGGAGTTCGTTAACATGGGACAGGACTGGCATGAACCAGTGTTTCAGGATCTGAAAAACAGGCAGCTGATCTCGTGAGCCTTTCAAAACCATCTTCTGTTAATTGTATGTCCTTGGCTACACAGAGCTGGAACTACAAATCAGATGCTAATATCTGTTTTAATCAACTAGTCTTATTAAATCCTATCAACGTGCTGTAATAGCTCTTGAAATAATACTTATACGCTCAGTGTTCTGTGGCACTGTAGGTTTTATGGGGTTAGTAGCTTGTAGCTATTGGGTTTCTCCTGGAAGATGCTGCTCAGTTTATGTGGGGAAAGGAGTTGCTATAATGTTAGTGGATGCAGAGGCATCCCTTGTGGTTTGTTGTTGTTCATGTTAGCTTGTTCTTGGCTTGAGAACCACAAAGATGAGCAGATCTCCCATGTGATTTAGGGGCCAGAGGATAAAAGGTGTGTATTTGCGAATCCTCTACCCCCAGGCCTGGTTTGGAGAGAGTTCTGCATGAGAGGCAAGAACCAGGATTAGTCCATCCAGATGAGTTCTGATATTAGTCTCGTGCAGCAGTATTAGAAGTGTCGTCATTAAATACAAAGCTTCAAAGAGGTGCAACTGCCCCTCTCCAAATCTCTCCCTTACCTGCTTCCAGGTACCAAGAGCTGCTGGATGACAATCAAGCACCATTTTACTTGTTCAGCTGTGCAATGCGCTGGCTGGCCATACGACTAGATGTTATCAGCATCGCCCTCATCACAACCACCGGCCTGATGATTGTCTTAATGCATGGCCAGATTGCTCCTGCATATGCTGGGCTCGCCATCTCTTATGCTGTGCAGGTGAGATGCTGTCCACTTCTGTACTCTAGAATCTGTCTGAATCTCTAACCATGGTGCATCTTGGTTTAGGTAACGATAATGTCTTACTGAAAAGTTTTTGCTTAATGCAGTGTTGTGGAGAGGGCAGAGAGACTGATGCTTCTGTTGATAATGGAGCAATAGTAATCCAGGATTAGGGTCTTTCCTAGGGGTTAGGGACAGGCTGGAGGAGTCATGTTTGAGATTGTTGCTATTGGTAGCTGAATTTCTCTCTCTGAATGTTCGAGTGGAAGCTGTTTTGGGCACTCAATAGAATATTGCACATTTTTCTTTCCTGGATATTTCTAAAGAATTTAACATGCACGTTAGCCAATCTGATGGCTTGATGAGGTGTGTTACTGTGCTCTTTAGTTTATACTAGTAGTGCTTAGAATACATACAGGTTAGTTCCATTGTTGGGCTTTTTATGCCCCCTTCTTGTAATAAGGTGAAACTACAAAATGAAGAGCTTAATAGTATGCAATGTTGTAGCCATGTTAGTGCCAGGATCTTAGAGAGACAAGGTAGGTGAGGTAATATCTTTTGCTAGACCAACTTCTGTCTGTGTGAGACACAAGCTTTTGAGCTTACACAGAGCTCTGTGTGGCTCGAAAGCTTCTCTCTCTCACTGATAGAAGTTGGTCCGATAAGAGAATAGTATTAACATTTTAAGTGCCTTGCCATCAGAAACTTACTCAGTCACCTTGCTGACTTTTCAGGTGATCCACAGACAATAAAGAATTACTGATGGGAATTGTAAGCCTTCTAAAATTAACTATTAAGCTACCACAAGTAAGATTATTTTGCATCAAGGCATCCAAGTTCCATAGGGTATTGATTATGAAAAGCTCTTAGATATGTTCAGAATAAACAAATCCAGTAGAATTCTGTGAAATGAATGGTTCAATTACTGTCTCTTCCCCCTCCCAGTTAACAGGGTTATTCCAGTTTACAGTCAGACTGGCCTCAGAAACAGAGGCTCGCTTCACCTCAGTGGAGAGGATTGATCACTACATCAAGGTAAGGCATCAGTTCACCTTCTCACTCTTTCTTGTGCAATTCTTTGTTGCTGTTCGTGCTCTTGACGTGAGAGGAAGGAGAGCTGGCCTGTATCTGCATTGGAACCTGCTTGAGAATAGGAAATAAGGCCCTGCTCCTGCAAACATGCATGTGTTTAAAATTGACTTCACTAGGGCTAGTGGTGCGCTTAGTGTTTTCAGGACTGGGGCCTAAGGATTCATTAGCTTGGTACATAAACTGTCAGGGCTTCTGCCCAGTGGCAGTGAAGCCTAATACACTCTGAATGTTTGCAAGGGGTCCTGCAGCAAGAAGGAAGGAAATGGGGGGGTGAGAAGGGCTCACTGTAGGAAATCCTTTCAATATTTTAGGGCAGCTGCATAATACCCACTCTCTGGCATGTTTGAGTCACTTCAGGCCTGAAAGGTTTACTTTATTAGTGGCTCTTTTAAGACTTGACTCTACTTGCTCAGCGTTTAAAGTCACTGTGTCCCCATTGAGTCACTCTTGTTTTCCACACAGCTGTCTGCTGTAAAATATATTTTGAAAGTTATGGAATCCTTTCCAGAATTGAAGTTGGCAGCTGAGAACCTTAAGACAGCTAAGAGGGGGAGGTGGACCGGGACGAGTCAGGACAGCCACTAATCAACTTGCTGTCCTTGTACAGATGTGCAACTTGCCATGCTATATGTATAACAAGTTACTGTTGCTCAAGGTAGCAGCAAATCCTGCGCCACACCTTTTTCTACACTACAGTGGGCTCTGTGTGTTGATACTGTGGGAAGAGAGGGGGCCCGGAGAAGCTTGTACAGTGGGTCTGATATGTGGGTTTGCAGACTAGCCTCTTTTCCAGGTCAACAGACACAGGAGTCGCAGAGCGCGGTTCTCCTTGTGCCGTTCGAGGAGTTGACCCTGAGTGAGTAGGTCAGCAATCTCAGACGATCGCCGTAGAGGCGCATCTCTCTGGAAACTCCAGGCCTTTAAGCAGCTCATATATGGGATAGTTTATCCCATTCTACTCTAGAGACTGCGTGTACAGGGGAAAGAAACATTAGTTTAATTTTGTAGCTACACAAAGAAACAAAAGGAAACTAGCAATCTTGTGCAGCCTTCCGAGGTGAAGTTTTCTAACTGCGGAAGCTGAGGTAACCATCCCAGGAATTCCTGCATCTTCCCACCCTGTGAAAGGCCCAGTCTAGCTCTCACTGAGCAGTGCAGTGTTTGTCATGGCCATGTCTTCAGGGACAAAACCCAGGCCTTTCATAGGGTTTTGTAAAGTCACTGACTGTGTCACCCTGGACGGCTTGCTATTGAACAAGACGACTCCATGATTTCCTACCCAGTTGGCCGTCTAAATGGTCATTGTATCATGAACTTGTTTAAAACTGTTTTGATTGTAATATAAAGCACATTTGACTTTTGTCATCCTTTCACATCACAGTTTTTGCTGTGTGCCAGCCATGGCATTCTGTATCTTTGGCCATAGCAAACAGAGTCTCAGTTCTCCGTCTTGGGGATGGCATGAGTGTCTGTGTGCTAGAAAATAAGCTGCCAGCAGTTTCTGTGCCCCATGAAGCCCTGGGTTTGGCATCTTTTCAGTGTGGCTGTTCAGATTTCTTTTACTAGCTCCTAGTTCAAGGAAATACAGTACTACGATCATTGAGCAGCATCCCTTTTGAACATCAGTAGATCTACTGTGTCCACTAGCCAAATCTCTGCTTTCTAGCAAGAAGATGATCTTGGGAGAAATTGAGGAAAGTGGCAATTACTCACATTCTGAAACGTACCAAAGAGAAATGTGCTATCACCTGGATTGCATCTGAGTCTCAATTTTTGTTTTCTATGGAATGTGATGTTTATAACCACTTAGCAAGGGCTCTGACGGGTGCCAAGTGTAGCAACAAAAGCAAAGGGCAAGGAGCCAATCTGGCTGGGTTGGTAGATGAAGTTTGGGGGGTACCACTCATTGAATTTCACGTTTTTATCCACTTTATAAATGCAGATCACACTTGATTCATGAGCAGAACTAATACGTGACCCTTGCACAGCAAATGTGGGTGAATCAGCATTTCTATGGCACTGTGTAGCATTGCAGTCAAATTGTGATTTGAAGATAGTTGCTGTGTCCCACAGCCATAAAATCTCTCTGCAGGCTCCCAAGAACTTAGGATATTTCCATTAATTTATTATTTATTATCTCCTAGAACTGGAAGGGACCTTGAAAGGTCATTGAGTCCAGCCCCCTGCCTTCAGTAGCAGGACCAAGTACTGATTTTGCCCCAGATCCCTAAGTGGATCCCTCACCTGATGATTACCTGTTCTGTTCGTTCCCTCTGAAGCACCTGGCACCCGGAAGACAGGATCCTGGGCTAGACGGATCTTTGGTCTGACCCAGTATGACCGTTCTTGTGTTCTAACCAGGAACTGAACTCAGGTCTCCTGACTCCGAATCTGGTGCCTTTGCCACTAGGCAACATTGCCTTCCTTAAATGCTCATTAAGGTGGCATTTAAAGCAGCATGTGGGGCTGACCCTGTAGTGGGGAAATGCAGAGCACCATTCAAGGGATCTGGGATCAATTTTGGGGGCACAGCTTCCCTCCTCAGCTTAGCAGTGAGAAAAGAAAGGGGAAAATCTATCATCCAAAGAAACCAACTCCTGTTCAGAACTGCAGTAAACAATTTGGTATGTTGATGCTTTTTGCTGACTGGAAACTAGACTTTTCGGTCTTGTTTTTGTTTTTAAAGACCCTTTCTCTGGAGGCTCCAGCTCGAATTAAGAATAAAGCTCCCCCTCTGGACTGGCCCCATGAAGGCGAAGTTGTCTTTGAAAATGCAGAGATGCGGTACCGAGAGAACCTCCCGCTGGTGCTTAAGAAAGTGTCTTTTACCATCAAACCCAAGGAAAAGATTGGCATCGTGGGGCGGACGGGGTCAGGTGAGGAGGAGCTTTGGGTGGAGTTAAATAACTTTGCTGGCAGAGTTGAGGCTATAACTGGTTAGCTCTGATTAACGTGAAAACCTCTGCACCACTGTGAAGATGCTTCCTTCAGGATCTGAACTGAAGGCATTTGAATGGGAGCTGGACAAGAACGATTTACTTACCTTATGTAACTGGTTCTTCAGAATTGTTTGTGCAGATCCCACTCAAGGTGTGCCATGAGCCTTGTGTGTGTGAACATGCTCATAAAGCACTTGCACGCCTTGAGTGGGATCCACACAGATGAAGACTCTAACAAAAAAATAATCCCTCTTGAAGAGGGAAAGCCCAGCTATACTCCAGACAACACAGTACTAAGTAACACCTCTTCTGTCATCTACGGCTGTTGCCCAGTATCAAGTAGCTACTTTGTTTGTCTACTCAGCCAACGTATGGCTATCCAACTCTTTCTTTTAATGGCCAAATTCTTCCCCAAAAATATGCTTGTTGCGGTTTTGCTGGGAGTTGTTTGCATGGATGTGGCAGCCAAATTTGGCCCTAAATCATCTTAAGAGGCCTGTAATGTGAAAGATGCTGTTCGTTTAAAACCACAGTTGAGTAGGATGATATCAGGTGAATAGCTAAGTTTCAGTATTCTTGTTTCTAAATGAGGAATCGGTGTTGCTTAGGATTTTAAAGATGATGAAGCCCAGCCTAGATTAGACCCACCCAGAACTGTTTGGAGGCCCCTTTGTATCAATATTTTGAAACACTTCTATTCTTTTAAATTGTCTCTGTGTCTCTACAATACCAGCTATACTGAGTTGCTGCTCCCAAAAACCACTGGCTGACTTACTTTTTTCCTGTCCATCCATGCAGGGAAGTCCTCACTTGGAATGGCACTCTTTCGTCTCGTTGAACTGTCTGGAGGCTGCATTAAAATCGATGGAGTGAAAATCAATGACATTGGTTTAGCAGATCTCCGCAGCAAACTCTCAATAATCCCTCAGGAGCCTGTGTTATTCAGTGGAACTGTGAGGTTAGTAAGACCATAGACAATGGAGATAGAAAAGGGCCATTAGATTGACATGAACCTTGAAAGATTATTTCTGTGGTGTATTGTTCAGTCTAATTTTAAATGTCCCAAGCAGTGGGTTTCTCCCCAGGGCATTAACTAGAGTGACTCAATAGCGTAGCATTCAGCAGTTCATCTTGACTGATTCTTCTGTGGCATATACATCCCTCCTCCTGTGTTCATTTTCTCATTACATTTTGCACCATGTGTGGATAGCAGCAAAGGGAAACTGACTAGAATCCTGATCCTAGGAAACAACAGCAGCAGCTTCAGAAATCTGGGTGCCACGGAATTGCCATTTGCTGTTGTGTGTGATACCTGGTGCGATATGGTGGTTTGGGAGCAGAAGCTGGGCCTTCTGGCACTGGCCTGCTCCTGCCTTCGGAGTGTGTAGTGCAAGAGCCTGGGAGCGGTGGTCTAGTTAGAACGCTTCTAACCTTTCATTTTAGCATAACCGTTCTAACAGCCTTTTAAAACTATAACAAGCTTGTGACACACAAGCAAGTGAAATCTGAGTTCAGGCTGGGTATTGGTAGAGACTCTGAGTTGGGCATGATCATTGCTTTGTGTCGTCTTACATGTAGCCTCCCACTTTAAATCTCCATTAGATTCTTGCTTCTTTGTGGGTTTTTTCCACCCTTTTGTTTTTTGGCCATTTTAACCCTTGTGTGCCAGGAGTGTCTGACTTCCGTGGTGTGACTTTTGTTGCTGCATTGGGTGGATATGAGCTGTCCATGCTGGGGGGTTAGAACTCCACAGTTTTGTCATTTCAGTGTTGATCTGGTGAAAGATTCCTTTTCATTTTCTCCCTCCTCCTCTAGATCAAACTTGGATCCTTTCAACCAGTACAGTGAGGAGCAAATCTGGGATGCCTTGGAAAGGACTCACATGAAGGAGTGTGTAAGTATGATGCATGGTGGGAGGGGGGGGAGAGGAGAAGGGTATGGTTATGTTAGAGAGAGAGCGACAAAGATCTTACCTGCATATCCCACTAGTAGCCACTGCTGCTTTAAAGACTTGCAGATAAAGTTCAGTCTGTCCTTGCAGTCTCTTCTGCTTATGGGAAAGGCTTGTGTCACTTTTCTGGTCATGAGGTGAGGGTGTGGGTGCATACAGTGAACATTAAAAATCGGCTCGCATGCCGTCTTTGGCACGCATGCCATAGGTTGCCAACCCCTGCTCTATCATGTAGGAGCTTGCACAGCACAGGGCCAGGTTCACGGTTTGCTCTTGATGGGGGAGGCTGTCAGGAGACAGGGTATTCATACTGATGTGACTTCTGAATACGCTGTAGGCTTTTATGAATGAGACTTGTTCACCTATTTTAAGCTAATGTCACTGCAAGGTTACCTCTCTTCTAGTCTAGCCCTACATGTCCAGAATTCTGGTGTAAATTCACAGTAGTGTTATCAAATACATGAGGCATTTCAGCCAGACTTACTAGACGTTCAAGCTATCAGACCTGCTTAGTTTAAACGGGTTCTAGTTCTGTGTGTTCTTTAGTATGATCTATTTCTTCTGGAAGATGGAGGGGGTGAGAAGCACTTGGACAGCATGGTGAGGGGCACAGGATGGATGGAACTTTTCTTAGGCCTGTGGTGGGATTGAATTTGCAGAGAAGCAGCAGTGCCACTTGTCTTGTTCACGTGTTGGTGGTGCAACATCCCAGAACAGTGGCTTCAATCTCCCCTCTTCTTTCCTTCCAGATTGCTCAACTGCCCATGAAACTGGAATCGGAAGTGATGGAAAATGGGGAAAACTTCTCTGTGGGGGAGAGACAGTTACTGTGCATAGCCAGAGCCTTGCTGCGTCGCTGTAAGGTGAGTGTCTGCGGGAGGGGAAAGAGCTGGAGAGGTCACAGTCACTGCAGCATGAGAAGACTGCTCTCAAGGGCCAAATTCATCCCTGTTATAATTCCATTGATGTCAAGGGAGTGACACCAACAATTAATGTGACCCACAGAGTAGGTGGGGTCAGGAGAGTGGGGAAGGCATTCCTTAGGCAGATGTCAGTTCTTCAGGACTTCCTACGATCCATACGTCTCCCAAGTACTGTATCCAGAGATTTGTTACTTGTTAACAGCTAGAGTCTTAGGCGGTCCTTGTGGCTTAGCCCTGTGCACGAGAGCACTAGGTTCCGTCTCCCTCCCTTTGCTAGAGCTCGCCAAGATTGTTGCAGAGCTGATACTTTACATTGCTCTGTTCATCCTGACGGTATCGAAGTCTTTTGCTTGTGGTGTAAGGATCACTTCCCCTTCCACTTAAATGTAACCCCCTAGAAGTGGAACATGGGACCTGTGCTGCCAAAATTATCAAGGTTTTTGCTCCTTTAGGAGGGGAAACTGAATAATAATTTCAGTGAAGAAAGGATTTTAGGTAGCTCAGAACAGACGGACCCAAGTGGAACTTGACCAGGGCTAAACGGCCTTTTTCTTTTTAAAAAGTGGCTCTCGTTGAGTTTTCACATCCTCAGTTTTTATATCTCATCAAAAAATGGCACCTCCATCAGCACAGTGCCCCCCACCCCCTTCCCACCTTCATCCCACCACTCAGGCCATCAGATTCAGTGCAAGCTTGGAAGGACCTGTGGTCTCCGCTAAGATCCCCACACCTCTCTCTGCAGTACCCTGGGTTTCTCTTGTATCACATGAAATACCAATGATGCCCAATGAGATTTGATGAGCTGTCATTCCAGTAGTGTGGTTGTCTGGATCTGAAGAGAAAGAGGATGTCCTTGTTTAACAACGATCCCCTTTAGGCTACTAAAGAGCAATATTGACTAACTCCAGATGGGAGTAGCAACATGGAACCTTGAGAGAGGGAGGTATCCTCAGAAGGGGAATAGTGTCTCTGAATTGTAGTACTGTGTATGAAAACTTCGAAGCAGAGACTAAAGGGAACAATAAATACTATGTGAGTTGCCGTGTTCGAGCTATTACCATAGATAGGTGACAATGAGGGCATGGGCTTGAGCTAAGCGAGGGCTGGATGGTGGGAAAAGGGAAGGAATCTCTTCCTTTCTCAGGCTAGCTAGTGAGAGCTGCTACAAGGTAGGCACCAGCATTAATGGAGTGAGCAGCCCCACAGCACAATGCTTTTTAGTCCCAGACAGCTGATTGATGATGCAGACTTCCTAGCCTCCAAGCCTTCTCCTGAGAGTGCTGGAGGTGCTGGTTCCATCAGGAATAGTTCACTGGTTAAAGTTCAAATCTGAGATTCAGATGTGGAATATAAAACTGAACGAGATTGATGTCTGAGCCCTATGCCACGGCCCCTCCTGTTATAGGGCTGTGGGACAGGTGATCGTAAAATGCTCCCAGCAAACAAGGCCCAGGGAGTGATTGCGTCCAAGGCAGTTACACAAGATGCCCTTCTCAAGTGCAAGAGGCATTGTTAGGATGATCAGTCACCCTTGTTGTCATGGCAATCAGCAGGATTGTCTTCGGACCGCACTGTGTGCCTGTGTACTGGGGGGAGTGGGTTAGCTATAATGTAACACCCTGCATTATGTGCCACTTGCAGGTTTTGATACTAGATGAAGCAACAGCTGCTATGGACACAGAGACCGATGTACTGATTCAGGAGACTGTCCGGGAGGCGTTTGCAGACTGCACTATGCTAACAATTGCTCACCGCCTGCACACTGTGCTGGGCTCCGATCGGATCATGGTGCTAACACAAGGACAGGTAATTAGTCGCACTTTGCCTTTGGGGCTGGCATTGTAGATTGCTTTGGCTCTAGGTAGAGCCTGCTTGCTGGTGCTGGTTACATAGCCAGGCTGAGCTTGTCTCTCCACAGTGTGGAAAGCCATGGTACACGTGGCTGTATGTTCTTTTACCCCTTTGGCAGTAGTTCTCTGTGTTGGAATAAGGGACTGCTCCTCATGACAAGATCAAAGGGAATGAATTTTCCTTCTCCTGCTTTTCCTCAAAACACACTAAGCCCATTTAGAAGCAGGTATGTAGGAGCAATCTCATCACTTGGAAACTCCACAGGCAGATTAATTCCAGCAGGTATAAGAGCTGCCTGCATCTCCTTAGGGTTCAGTGCCATTTGCCCTCGCGCTGTCGTGCAGCCCTACAGTAATAACTGGCTGTGAGAGACACGCGTCAGATTTTCATATGGGGGCTCTATACAGTAAACTCCAAATGTGAAGAATACGGTGAGGTCCTAGAAGTCAGAGAAGGAAAGACCCGTTGGGTCCCACCAAGTCTGTCTGTCTGAGCCAGTGCAGGGTTGCTCACTATGGTACTTTCCTAGTGTTTTGTCCAGTCTCAGTTGAAATGTTCCAAGAGACAGGACATCTGCACCCCTGACCCCCAGGAGCCTAGTCCACAGCTGGATCAGTCTCCTCTTAGGAAACCTTTTTTCCCCCTGAAGTTTAGCCTACATTTTCTTAATTTCCCCCCATTCCTCCAAGTTACACCCCTGCCTAAGTAATTCCTATCCCTGCTTGACGTTTACACCCTTCAAATATGTATAGACTGTTACCATGCCACCTATCATTGCCCTGCTGCTGGGGGTCAGAGTTTGCTCTTGCACTCTGGGCCGGTAGGGAGCTGGGAGCACTGCTTCTCATTAAAACTCTAGCTGGCACGTGGAGCAGGAGCCACGTCTAGGCTTTTAAGGCTAATTTGGTGAAGGCACCAAGAGGCATCCGTGCCCTCGGAGTAATCATGTGCTCTTATTGTTGCCTTCATCCATTGCTGAGTGCTCTTCATTCCTCCCTCTTTGTCCTGTGCCACTCATTTATGTCAGAACAATGCTCCTCGGGCAGGGACTCTTTCTTCCTGTGGGGCTGGGTGCTTGGAAAAAAATAGTAATGGAAACTCTTGATGGTGGTAAGAAAATGAAAGAGGGAAGCTAATGGAACACAATTTAAAGTCTTAAAGCAGATGCCATTAGTAGGCTAAAGCCAGATCTGCAAAAGGAGACCTGGATAATGAACCAGGAGGCTGTCAGCTGTTGCAGTCTTTCTAGCGTGTGGGCATCCATGGAATGATTTGGAAAAAAAGATGCTGAGCCAATAAGGGGTGCCCCAAACTTGGCATTATGCAGTCTGGCTGTGTGGCCTCAGGAGATGATGTGGGCAGGGAGTCAGATTGGGACCTGGAATATAGCTGCCCTGGGCACAGTCCCTTGCATTGAGTCCCCTGGTTCATCACTGTGATGTTAGCATACCCTCTGTTCTGGCAACCTGTTTTATGCTGAATTTCATTAATGAAAACTCCCCACCTTGTTTGTTTTAGGTAGTGGAATTCGACACTCCGTCTGCCCTTCTGTCCAATGAGAACTCGCGCTTCTATGCCATGTTTGCTGCTGCAGACAACAAGGTTGCTGTCAAGGGCTAAAATTCAGGATAAAGTCACTTTATTTTGGAGGGTTCCACTCCCTGCCTGTGGCAGGCCAGCTCCTCCTCCTCCTCATTCTCAAAGCAGATTATTGCCTTTTCATCTTTTTAATTTTTAGCACAATGTGTCAAACCTGGAGACTTTTTAAGACCCTGTAAGAATTCTTCCTGTTTTTAGTGTATTTATTCCATATTCATATTACTACATTTTTTTGTTACTAAATGCACTCTACAAATGGCTCCGGGAGCCATAGTTATAAATGTATCAGAGGCCTATAATGAAGCTTTATACATGTAGCTATATCTATACATAATTCTGTACATAGCCTATATTTACAGTGGAAATGTAAGCTGTTTATTTTATATTAAAATGAGCACTGTATTAATAACAGTGCATATTCTTTTCTATAATTTTTGTACAGTTTACGGTACTAGAGAGCTGGCTTTATCAGACTGTATCAGACACCATTTAGTCTCTTACAGCTGGTCTTTTCATAGTGCCGGATTTTCTGCGTGTCTGAATGGAAGTGAAGCTTTGCAGTAGTGTCCTTCAATGTCCCATCGTTATCGTCCTGCACAGGGGGGAAGGGCTCTGTGGTGTAACTCTATTGCATCGTAACTATTGTCAAAGCTGTTTGGAGCATCACTATTGTTCATGGTGGCAGCTGCTGCTTCCCATGATGCTTTCCCAGGGTAGCTTTTTTTATGATCCCCTGAGTGGTTCAGGGAGAAGACCACTTCTGGGTCACGGGAAAGTTCCACGATCACTCCGTGTCCTGGTGCAGTGATGGGAATGTAGCAGCTCTTTCTCGTGCAGTGTCCTGGGGCAATAATGGGAATGCAGCACCATTCCCTAATGTATCAATGGAGTTTGGGTTTTGTTTCTATTAAAATAATCAAACTCCTGCTTCGCTGATCTAACTCGTGACCAGAATCTAAATGTTCATAGAACAACCTGCAGTAAAACAATCGCTCTCTGAAGTTCAAATCCAAACCCTGGGTTGCTGGCAGTAAAGTCTTTTCTTTCCTGAGCTGCTCCAGCTGAATCCTTTATCTTGAGGCTGCTAATGCTCTTTACAGGTTGAGGTTGGTTCTTATTGGCATACATAACACTCACCCTTCGTGCTGTTCACTTACACTAAGCTTAAAATACATCAGCATTTCCTGTTTTGGTCTTGCACACTTATTACCTTAACAACACCCTGAAGTCTTCTGCAGCTTTGAACAGGTTCCTGCTGATCAGGGTGTGACACTGGAAGGAAGTTATTTTCTTACTGTAAAGAGACCTACCTCAGGTTGCTGAGTCCTCTGTGGTACGTTACCATGATTACTGTACACCATCCCTGTTCTGTGGGGCCCGGGGCCCACGTGGGCGCGGTCACTCCAGTTATAGCTGTGACTTATTGAATGGTCAGCATTGCATGTCTTTGTCAACTTGGACATTTTGTAGCCTTAGCATGTTCGCAAAATGTCTCATCGAGGCAAAAATCTGAAAAAGTGAATAAAACTATTTTGGGTTTTGTAAACTCTTGTTGCGTGAAGCTGTTTCTTTGAGGCACATAAATCGCTGCTGAGCAGCAGGCCTGTTGCGGCCGTTGGCGGAGCTCCACTGCTGAATAGTTCTCACAATCGGGGGTTTCTCTTGATGCATCAATCTGGAGCTGACTTTCCCTTTAGGACAGATCAGTTTCTTTAAGAGTACAGTGGATTATTTCCACATTGCCCAGTACGGAGGTGCTACAAGTTTAAGTGCTGAGCTGGACAGGGAGCATAGGGGACCCCAGTCTGGCATTAATGAGATTCTGCCCTGTAGTAAGAGTGAGGCCTGAGAAGGGAGTGTAGCGCTTACTTAACCACCCTGATAGCCTAGACTGGATCCTGTTTATGCCCATGTCTCCTCAAACACCCGTTCTCTACCCACACCAACTCTTGTATTTCCGGTTGTGTCACATACAGATTTGAAGGATCTAGGCCTGAGTATAATAGCAAAGAAACTGGGGCTCACAGCTCAGCCATCACTACCACAGGGAAACCACAAAAGTAGAAAAGCTTTCTGGGTGTTGGCATGCAGATGAGCAGCACAGAAAGCATCGTTCGCTTCTAGTTGTTCGCTTCATGTTTGTTTGTATTTAATGATCTACTGAGACCACAAGTCGCAGATTCGTTAATGAAGAGTGGATTGGAGCCTTTCACCCAAATCCGTAGTTTGGACAGTTCTTGAAAAATCTGCTGTTTTGTCCCACCCTCAGCCTCAATGCAATTGCCAAGTTCAGTTCACACCAACGGGCTAGCACAGGGGCTCCTGCCTTCGGTTCCTAAGCAGAAAGAAAAATATGGAGATCCAGGGAGAACTCAATCAGAAGCTGCAGCTGGGCCCACCCCAGGGCTGTGGAGGCTTCTCCAAGCTGCTGCCACTCCCCCCACGTTTTCACCAACCCTGCTGCCCCTTGCTGAATAGACGTGTCCTCAACAAAACGGGGAGTGGAATTTGGAGTCAGCATGGGTCAGAGCCAGGTTTCCTGTACCCCATCCCTAGAGAGGTGGGCCTCAGCCTTTGAGGGATTTACTTACATTTAGATCCAGCAAACCTCCCTCTTTCACCTACTTCTCTCCCCCCACCCCCTGCCTGCAAAAAAAAAAAAAGTTTCATAGAGACAGAAACAAGTGAGTATAATGTGTGAGAAACTTGTTACTTCTTGGTTCAAAACGGTTCCTGCCCCTTTCCCATCCTGTGGTAGTAGCATCCATGTTCCCTTGTCATCAGAAAGCAAGTTATGTGGGATATAAAGGCTTCAGAATTGGGGCCTGGAGGTATTTGTTATGCATAAGGTGCTATTAGTGCTAACAGAGGCTGATGGTGTATCCCCTCTCCACTTAGGGTGACCAGACAGCAAGTGTGAAAAATCGGGACGGGGGTGGGGGGGTAATAGGAGCCTATATAAGAAAAACCCCAAAATTGGGACTGTCCCTATAAGATTGGGACATCTGGTCACCCTATCTCCACTCCACGCTGCAATGTTGCTGCAGGGGATAAGTGACCAGAAAGAAGTGTAGCTACCCCCTCCACAAACACACACACGTACATCAAAGGTGACAAGTTCCCATCATAGCCACAGCACAGAGGGTGACCAGATTTTGAAAATTAAACAGGGCCTGTTTTCTCAATCCAGTGGGGTCTGGAAGCTGGAGGCTAGAGCAGGTGATGGACACTT
The DNA here is from genome assembly GCF_002925995.2 of Terrapene triunguis. Taxonomy (NCBI): domain Eukaryota; kingdom Metazoa; phylum Chordata; order Testudines; family Emydidae; genus Terrapene; species Terrapene triunguis. The sequence goes on from NW_020664439.1 coordinate 44,381,911, forward strand.
ATCACTGTGATTGGGAGGAGAAGGTAGCTACATTTCTATCTGCACTGCAAGCACCCTGGCAAAACTGTGTCCCTTACTTAACTTCAAGGAAGCCGTGGGGGTGGAGGGGCTAGGAAGAGAGTTGTGGAAATCAGCAATTTTATTGTACCCTAGCAAGACAAAGGCTTCAAATTTGCAACTGGATGGTTTGGGGCAATGAGATCCAAGGTTCCAGGAGGGCCTGTAGCAATTTCACGTGGGCAGTGGCTGGATATCCGAGAAGCTGCACATAGATACACCCTGCACCCTTCATGGAGTTCAGTCAGTGCTGCTCGAAGCACCATTCTTGAGTAGACTCCCTCTCCTGCTGCTGGGGAAGCTAGTGCCAGGCCCTCTGCATCCACTACCAGAGAAAGTACCCAAGGTCGAGCACCGCACCGGCTCCCAATAGTCTGCCCTGGTGCTACCATGCCAGCCTCTGACCCTGTTTGCCAATGCTGCTGCGACCACAGGGTTTGAACTGGAGTGCTGTCATTCTACACTCACAGACCAGAAGGAACGCTGGTAGGGACAGGTGGAACCGGGCCTGGTGGTGGTGGCAGTTTGGAGTGGGATGGGGTGGGGTGTTTGAACTGGGACAGTTGGAAAGGGCAGTTGGAACTAGGCAGGTGTGAACAGCTAGTCAGGAAGTAGCAGTTTCAATTGGGACCTGTGGATCTGCATTAGTTGGGAGTGACAGGTCACAGGAGAGTAAGGGCTTGTCTACACTTGGAAAGCTACAGCTGTTCTGCTGTAGTCTACCTACACCAATGAGAGGGGTTCTCCCATCAGCATAGGTCATCCACCACTCCAAGAGGCGGTAGCTAGGTCTACAGAATTCTTCCATCAGCCTAGCATGTCCACAGCAGGGGTTAGGTGGGTATAGGTACATTGCTCAGGGCTGTGGATTTTTCACACCCCTGAGTGACACAGCTGGGCCGACTTAACTTTTTAGTGCAGACCAGGCCTAAGAGTTTGAATTTGCTGTGTGGAGTGAGTTTGAACTGGAGAGAGGGAGCTGAGCCATCGGGAGTTGGGGCACCTGGGAGGGAGAATGAGAAATGGCTGGTAAGAAAGGGTCCTTTTGAAGGGAATTTGAAAAGGGGATGATGGCTGGGAGCAACAGATGGGATTTAGGGCTGATTTAGGGCAGCTGG
>NW_020664439.1:44383485-44428751 GCF_002925995.2 Terrapene triunguis
GGCCTTGGGGAGCCAAGCACCCGCCTAGCGACTCCCCGGCACGTTCCCTTCCCGGGCGCCCCCTGGCGGCCGCGCCCCGCCGATCGCTCGCGCCCGCCGGCGCCCCCTGGCGGCCGCGGCCGGGATTTCTGACCCGGGCGCCCCCTGGCGGCCGCCACCCCGCCCCTTCTCCGTGCTGCCGGCCGGGTCCGGCGCTCCCGTGGGCCGGTGCCGAGCGGGGCCTGCGCGGCTCTCCTCCCCCCGGTGGCCTCGGCCGCGGGGCCTCCCTCCTCCCCGCCCGCCCATGGATTTCACATAGCGGCCGCCGCCGCCTCCGCCTCCTCCGCTCCATGGCGGCTCCGGCTCCGCGGCCGCCCGGCCTGTGCTGCTGCCGCAAGGGGCCCCCGCCCGGGCCCGAGGCGCCGCCGGCCCCGCCGCCGCCCCCGCCCGAGCCCCCGCCGGACGTGGCCTCGGCCTCGAGCTCGCAGCTCTTCCGCCTCCGCCACCTGCAGCTGGGGCTGGAGCTGCGGCCCGCGGCCCGCGCGCTGGCCGGCTGCCTGGTGCTGGAGCTCTGCGCCCTGCGGGCCCGGCCCCGCGCCCTGGTGCTGGACACGCACCCGGCCCTGCGCGTCCTCTCGGCCGGCTACCGCCGCGCCCCGGCCGGGGAGGGGCCCTGCGCCTTCGCCTTCCCCGCCGGCCCCGGCCCCCCCCCCGCCGAGCCGCTCCTGCCCTGCGGCTCCGCCTGTGCCCTCACCCCCCTCCTGCCCGACCCCTCCACCGTCTCCTCGTCCCCCCTGTCCGCCCCTTCCACCGCCTCCACCCCGCTCTCAGCGCCTGCCACCCCGGTGCTGACCCCGGACCCCGGGGCCCAGGCCCAGCTCGCTGCCCTCCCTTCCAGCCCCCTGGCGTGCCCCTCCCCTGACTTCCCCCCTGCGCCCGACCTGCCGCCCCCTCCCTGCCCCACCTTCCCCGACCCTTCCGCAGCCTCCTGCCCTCTCGTCTTCAGGGTAGACCCCTTCACTGACTATGGCTCCTCCCTCACCATCTCCCTGCCCGCTGCCCTGCAGCCTCACCAGCCCTTCCAGATCATCGTCCGCTACACCACCACCGACGGCCCGGCCGTAAGTAGCCTTGCAGAGCCCCTGTCTCCTTTGCTCGAATGTTTGCTCCTTCTTGGAGGGGGTGTCTGGGTACCCTGCCGGGCAGCACAAAGACCAGCGGCCAGGTGGGAGTCTGGCAGGAGGTACAGCCTGTGCCCTCGGCTATCTTCCCAGACCTAGGCCTGGATTTCTCTCTCCTTTTGCCAGGGTACAGCAGAAGGTGTGGGTTGAAATACAGTCTTCACTGGCAGGTTGTGCTTTGGGGTTTCGTGGACTTTCTCCTGGGGTTTTGTCTGGGCCCAGCCTAAATGACCTTGCCTGTCATTTTGAAGCATTTGTTTCTGTGGATGGTAGCGGTAGGTGGTGTGATTACATGGGAGTGACAGTGGAGCTGGTTTCCCATATTGGCAATTCACTGTCTTGTTATCCATGTATCGTAAGCATGGGTAGCTCTTCAGACACCTACAAAGACACAGTGCCCATCTGAGGCACTTGCAGTCTAGGGGTATGTCTTCACTACCCGCCGATCCGGCGGGTAGCAATCGGTCTATCGGGGATCGACTTACCGCGTCTCGTGAGGACGCGGTAAAATCGATCCCTGATCGCTCTGCCGTCGACTCCGGAAATCCACCTCGGCAAGAGGCGGCAGCGGAGTCGGCGGCAGCGCGGCAGCGGTCGACTTTCCCCCGTCCTCACCGCCAGGTAAGCCGACCTAAAATACGCAACTTCAGCTACGGTATTCACGTAGCTGAAGTTGCGTATCTTAGGTCGGAACCCCGCTGTAGTGTAGACCCAGCCCCAGGTTAGATTAGCCACAGCTCGACCCAGGGGGAGATGACAGCAGACAAGTGGAGGTGTAGGAACGAGGGGGCGTCTACCCTATGTAATATCATGAGGTTACTTATTTTCATATTATTGTTTTTTCATTTTTGACCTATAATTCCCTGTCTTTGAAGTTGGTGCGTGCGTGTGGGCTGGCGTTCGAGGAAAATCAGAATTTCACTGCTACGTTATCCTGCCATTTTTCTGATTACCAGATGGTCTGTGTGTAAACAGCAGCTTTCCCCTTCCTACTCAGTGTGCTCCTTCTGAGTCAGTGTGTGTGACATCTCTCTTCACTCAACAAGGGCGTACCTCAGGATGTGACACTGAATAAACACGAGCCCTCTTCTGAAGCACCAACCTGTGATGGGTGCAACAAAGGCTTTTTACAACACATGCGCTGACTGAGCCACTTGCTCTTTCTATGGCTCTCAAAAGTTGATGCCCCTGTTCATTGCCACTATGGGCATAAGCAGCTCAGAGTTACGCCCTTAAAATTAACATAGTTGTTGGCAAGCGGTGTACACTCAGACAGGTCTACACTAGAAGTGCTTTGCCAGTATAGCCATATTGGTATCTATACTGCCAAAGCACTCCTTGCATGTTGTGGGTATGCATTATTTTAAGCTCCAGCTGCAGTTTTGCCAGTATAACTGCATGTACACTAAGGGCTTTTGCTGGCACATGTATTTGGTCATAAAGCACACCTCGTAGCACCCCTGTCTATGCCAGCAAAAGTTTGTAATGTGTACCTGGCCTTGGTTCCTTTCCTTTTCTGCCTCATTCAGAATGCTTCTGAGCAGGTCGGGTATCTGCAAGTAAGCCAGAATACAGTGGACTTTTGCCAAATGTTTGCAAAAATTAGGCTTTAGATAGCCAGTTACATTTTGGTAACAACAGCAGGGAGCTGGAATTGTGATGCTTGCATTTAATACACAATTCAGGCATGAATAGCCGTGTACCAGTATTTTGGGAAGACATTCTATTGGATGTGTCTGGGTTTGGCAGTGTTTAATTGGATTATAACACAGTACGCTCAACAGGCCCACCTAGTGGTGGCCCCTGACTGGCTAATCTGCATGGGACAAGCAACTTTTTTCTGCAGTAAAGAGAGATCTTTACAAATTTTGCTGCTCATTTGGATTCCTATAATTCTCTGTAACCACTTGGACCCTGAACTTTCAGTCAATACCCAGCTGATCTTGAAATTCCAAGGGATTATGGAAATAAACATATCTAAGCAATCACTGGACTTTATTAAATTAAGTTAAATTCAGCTCTCTGTAACTGAACAGTACAATATCCGTTCTCTTTGTATTTGGCTGTAATACGAAGGTGCTTTGCTCACTTGGGCTGCATACGTCCCTTTACAAAATGTAATAAGGTCTCATGAGGGTTTTGTGAGACTCGCAAAACTTTGATACTCTAATGTGATGGACATGCTCATTTTATCTGATGTGATTTACCCTTACCTATCGCAGCTTGTTTGTTTAGTATAATGCGCTGCATCTAGCTTTAGGGTCACAAAAGTAATGGGACTAGCACCTGTAATTGTTTTAATTGCTGAAAATTATTCAAACAGAAAATCTAAGGGGAAAAAAACTGAAAAAATCAGTTTATGGCAAAATAATCTAGTAGACAACAAGTAGTAGTCACACATCCTTGTGAAAAGAACAGATTTCCAAGTAGAAGTGATTTACCAGATTTCTCTCTCTCTCTCTCTCTATCTCAGGTATTTATCGGGTCCCCATTCATTACTATAGTACTTGAGCACCTCACAACCTGCACTGAGGTAGAGCAGTGCTGTTATCCCCATTGGACAGAGAGACTAAGTGACTTGCTCAAATTCACGCAGGAAGCCTATGTCAGAGCTGGGTATTGAACCTGGGTCTCAGATTAGCACCCTGACCACTGGACCTTCCTTTCTGTATTCCTCTTTCTATAGTACTTCACACGAAGTCTCTATAATCTTGATTTTAGAACCTTTAGCTGGGGTGCTATAGAACTTTTCTCATTAAGTCCCCAGCTGCCAGGTCAGGAATGATGATCATCCTGGAAATGTCCCATGAAGAGCCATCTCTCTGCCTGATTTGGAGCAGTCCAGAAAATAAACAGCAATGTTGCCACTTGAGAAAGTGGTTAAAATTCAGAATACGCAGAATTTTTTTTCTAGTTGCTGTGATCTCTGTCTCCGTCAAGCCCAGATTGTCTGGTAGGCGTGACCACCATGTCATGACATTGGAGGTCCCTATTAGATTTGCCATGTTGATATGATCAGATCAGTTTCATCATCCTGCCTCTGATGTTGCTTGATGCCTGATGGTATGGAAGAAAAACCTCCAGAATGCACTCGGCCAATTGTGCATTTGCTGCATGTGGTACCAGGGGGTGGAAATGGGGATTCTCTCATGAGAATGACCGGCAATAGGGCATAAAATTACCTAATCACACAGCATTTCTAAAGCAGTGTGAACACTGGTATCTAGGTCTTATCATAGTTTATAACTCTGCAAAAACCCTCAGTGATCTAAAATTATCCTGCCACTTAAAAATTTGACTCAACCGTGGCAGTGATTTGCATATGCTATTTGCTACTTAAAGTGATGATTCCTTTTGGTCTAAATGTGCTGATATTTCAAGTGTAGTTCTGTCTTGAGAAGTGACAGTAAAAATTGGCCCCACAACTCCATATCAAATTTGCTCAGCTTAGAAGTAAGAAAAGAGTATCTCTGGCTGTCACCTCATGAACTATATAACAATATATATTCTGTCTTGGTTGTTCTTATAGAGCTCCTCACTGTAGCTTCTAAGAACTGAAAAGGTAAATTAGATCTTTACCTCTACCTCAATGTAATGCGACCCAATATAACACAAATTCGGATATAACGTGGTAAAGCAGCGCTCTGGGGGGGGCGGGGCGGGGCAGGGCAGGGCTCTGCACTCTGGCGGATCAAAGCAAGTTCGATATAACGCGGTTTCACCTATAACGCGGTAAGATTTTTTGGCTCCTGAGGACAGCGTTGTATCGAGGTAGAGGTGTACATGCTTGTTCTGGAAGCTGATTCCACAGTCTAGTCATCTTGACTGAGAATGTTTTATCTTTGTGCTGGCTTTTGCCAGCTGCATTATGCCACAGGCAGAATTGTCTTGGGTCATGGATGGAGAAGTGGTCTCAGACATAGCTACGTCCTGAGCCAAGACTGTTGGCATTAGAAGTGCACTGAGAATCAGTGGAGAATGCAGAGCACTTGGGTGATGTTCTCTTATTGTCTCATCCTGCTTATGTGATCTGCCTTGTGCTGCAGGAGCTTCTGCTTTTACCCTTGGATACAATGTATTGCAGTAATCTAGTCTGGAGATGACAAATGCATGGATGCTGTGTCCAGACCCTCATCTGGATTCTCCAGTCCCATCATCATTGGTTTGGTCTTTCCGGGATTGAGTGTGAGGCAGATGTTCTTTCTCCTGGGGCTTTTCTCTTGCGGCCTTTTTGCTCTCTTTCTGATTGCATTGACTGATGCTGTTGAAATACAGTTACAAAGCCTGGTGTCCTAAGGATATTGTTGGCAGCAGAGAGTGGTCTCACCTTTGCTTCACAATCTCAAAGCCCCATTGTGTTTTCTGACCTGCACATTGGCATAAATACTCTGCAAGCCAAATTATGCCTTCAGTGAACATCTGCTCCTCAGCCCCATCATGTCTGAGCCTATGCTGTCACTTACACTTTTTCGGTCTTATTGGCTCTAGGGCAATTGAGTGGTGAGAATGTGGTGCCATTGTTTTTAGTGTAGCACTACACTGTAAGTACAGGTGACGCGGTGTTCAGAGTGATTTGTTTTCATTCTTTATAATTGTCAATACATTAGTAAATTCCTCATAAACTCTCTTCTCTTTGCAGGCTAAATAACTTTAGATTTTGAGACTTCTCTCTCATAGAAGTCCTACCTAGACTTAGAACCATCTTCATTGCCCTTCCCTGGATCTTTTCAGTCTTTGCGAGATCTTTCTTAAGATGAGTTTTTTGGGGGCAGGGACTGTTTCCTGTGAGGCCCCTAGTACATTTGTGGGTGGTGTTATTAAATAATAAATTAATGTTTCAATCCAGCATAGAGGTATCAGCAGTAAGGTAGCATGAGAGGCTAGAAATATCTGATTGAAACATGGAATTGTGTTGCATTTATTTATTTGGCTTTAGCTATCTGTGTATGTTGTTCAGCTGTCCATTATTCCTCATGCAGATCTGGCAGGAGCCAATATCTTTTTATGGTGGATGGCTCTTAAGGGACAGCTGGGAGATTAAATCTGTCTTTCACAGAGTATTCCAGTTCCTTTCTGGGGCTGTGTTCTGTTAGGGAACTACGATCTGTATACCACCTTCACGCTCCAGGAGCAAGCGTGTGTTAAGCACAGCACTACCCTAGTGGCGTGTGGACTTCATACAGTAGTGAAATATGTTGAAGTGAGGGTAATGCAGCCCCAACCTTTCAGGACTAGAGACGTTCTGCAAAAAAAAAAAATATTTTTGCCGTTCCAGGGAAAGTAAATTCTACATGCACTTCAAATCTCCAGATGTGACATGTCCCTGACTTGGCATTTAATATGTTATCATCCACTATTGTTTTCTTTCCATGACAATGGGACAAGCCAGGGTTTGCATTTCAGGTTATAAAAATGGTTAGTATTTCCTCCTCCCTGTGATACAGCACAAAAGTCAACCTGTGTTCAGACAGCAGCTGACCTCTGTACCATTTCAGTTGGAGATGTCATAGTTCTTCCAACATCACTGAGTGACACTTCACTCCCTGCTCCCCAAGTGTGTCTCTCTTTTACCCAAGTCCTCTGTATTTCAGATGGGCAGTTTAATTGCTTCCTATAGATCTGAGATTCTTGTTTCAGATGGAGCAGCCCATTCCTCACCACGGGTGTGAATGCCAATCCTGCAGAGAAACTGGGGCACTGGTGGTGTTTCCAATGGCTTGACCAATAATAAACACAGTATCAGCTGTAGGTTTCAGAACTGCAGGAAGCACAGCTATCTGCCTTGGGGGCACACAGCGAATACATACAAATGCTTATCTGGTTCAGTAAAATATGAAGTTTTGCGCTGGTGGCTTGAGATGCATTGTCAGTGCCCCACTTCTCATGTGGAGAGGGAGAGACAGACTGTGGGAAACCACCTTTTTTTCAGTGGAGGGAATTGGGCAAAGCAGCCATCCCCCTGTTTCTCTAAGATAGGGGACGCTGGGTATTTGACACACCTGGAAATGTCTGACAGGGAAAGCCATGACTGGATGGTAAGGAAAGCAGCATGTGTGATGTGGCTATGGGGAAGAGTGAGGTTTTTTCCAATCTCAGGGGCAGGCAGCAACACAAGCAGGGGCATGGCTCTTTGTGGGGTCATTTGAGCCACCCCTCAGTTCCACCACGCAGCACAGGGGGATGTGATGGTGGGGTAGACGGGATATTTTTCTGAACAGGATTGGAGCCATCTGTTGCAGTAGGATATGTGTTGATTGTAAGATGATAATTGGTTTATGTAACCGCATGAGACGTTGCAAGTTTATACCTTTTATTGTTAACTGTGTTGCAGCTAATATGTATGTCGTACTGAGTAATGTTGTAGTGTGTTCATGTTACAGAATGTTGGAGATGGATCCTTGAAAAGGAAATAGGATTTTATAATGTATTAATTTGTTGGCTTTACTTAATTTGTTGGCAAATCTAAAGTTGAGAGAGTGCTAGAAGTTGGTTGCGGGTATTTAATGAATGCTGAAGGGTTATGTGGCAGTGAAGAATGGACTAGATCCTTTCACCATTCTTTTATTTTTTAAAGAAAAGGCAAGATGAATTTTTGGGCTTTAAGTGGACTCCATTGAAACAGGCATCCAGCTGTAGTTCTTCTTTTAAGTTTTTTTTATTTTATTTTATTTTATTTGGGACTTTCCTTGGTGGTGGTTGGTTTTTTGTGTTTTAACCTCACTGTTAGTATAAATCATGTTGGTGCGTAAGGCCTATAGGAGGGGAGCTCTGCTTCAACAGAGCTTATGAGGTGCACCAAAGTGGGGCATCTTTCTTGCAGACCTTAGAAGTCCATCAGAGGCATGTGTGTTTCCCCTGGTTCAGGGATATGGATAATGGAGAAGGGGAGGATTTCATCTGTGTTGTAAGTTCGTTCTTTTAGAACATTTAGAAAACACTAAGAATTTAAACAAATTAAAAAAAAATATATAAAAGGTCCTGCTTGCTCACCCTAATTCCCTGTACTCCCCTCTGTACCTTCCCCAATCAGTGCCTCCCAGGCTATGTCCCTACGTCCGGTTCTATCCAGCACCTGTAGCAGCACAGCCTGGACTCAGTAACCAGTCTGTTTACACCAGTGTTTCCCAAACTTGGGACGCCGCTTGTTTAGGGAAAGCCCCTGGCGGGCCGGGACGGTTTGTTTACCTGCCGCGTCCGCAGGTACGGCCGATCGCGGCTCCCAGTGGCCGCGGTTCACTGTTCTAGGCCAACGGGGGCTGCTGGAAGTGGTGGCCAGCACATCCCGCGCCGTTTCCTGCAGCCCCCGTTGGCCTGGAGCGGCGAACCGTGGCCAGTGGGATCCGCGATCATCCGAACCTGCAGACGCGGCAGGTAAACAAACTGGCCCGTCCCGTCAGGGGTTTTTCCTAAACAAGCGGCGTCCCAAGTTTGGGAAACACTGGTTTACAGTATAAGTGGCCCAAAGAGACACTACTCTCCCTTTATATTCTGGTTGGAACTAATTGAGTTCGCCCATGTGACTCAGTAGTAATAATTCTGAGGCTAATGTGAGGCAACAGAAGAGCTCTCTGTTTCCATACAGTTCTTAGCCTGCCTGCATGCGTGAGACAGAAGAAACAGGGGCTGATTGCTTTGCTGGATACTAAAGATCCCATTGCCCCCCCCCCTTTTTTTTTAAAAAAGCATTGCTTTGGTGTCATTGGCCAAAATTTTCTACTCTCTGAATATGGTGTGTATGCTGTACCCCTCTGTTAGGCTGCTGCCATTTCCCCCCAGAGATGGCTGCATTTCAGTGGTGCTGCAGTTAGCAGGGCTGTTTTGGGGACCAGTGATCATAGAATCATAGAAATGTAGGGTTGGAAGGGACCTTGAAAGGACGTCTAGTCCATCCCCCTGTGCAGGACCAAGTATACCTAGACCATCACTGACAAGTGTTTGTTTAAGCTGCTCTTAATAACCTGTACAAACAGGGATTCCACAACCTCCCTTGGTAACCTATTCCAGTGCTGTCCTTATAGTTAGAAAGTTTTTTCTAATATCTAGCCTAAATTTCTCTTGCTGCAAACTAAGCCCATTACTACTTGTCCTATATACAGTGGATGTGAAGAAGAATTGACCACCTTTCTCTTTATGACAGCCCGTAACAGATTTGAAAAGTATTAACCGGTCCCTCTCTGTTGTCTTTTCTCAAGACTAAAGATGCCCAGATTTTTTAACCTTTCCTCTTAGGTTTTCTAAATCTTTTACAATTTTGGTTGCTCTCCTCTGGTCTCTCTCCCATTTGTCCACTTTTTTCTTTAAGTGCGGTGCCCAAAACTGGACACAGTATTCCAACTGAGGCCTCACCAGTGCCAAGTAGAGTGGAACAGTTGCTTCCCATGTCATACATGTGATATTCCTGTTAATACACCCCAGAATATTAGGTTTCTTTGCAACTGCATCACATTGTTGACTTGTATTCAATTTGTGATCCCCTGTGAAGTTTTGTCTACACTAAAGGGAAAAGTCAATCTAAGCTACGCAATTTGAGTTACATGAATAGTGTAACTCAAATCAACGTAGCTTAGACCTACTTGCTGTGGGGTCCACACTACGTGACGTCGCCGGGAGACACTCTCCCGTCGACTCTCCTTACTCTTCTCGATCAGGTGGAGTACAGGAGTCGACAGGAGAGTGACCGGCGGTCGATTTAGCGGGTCTTCCCTAGACCCGCTAAATCGACCGCTGATGCATTAATCACCGCAGCGTCGATCCTGCGGCAAGTGTAGACAAGCCCTAACCCTCAGATCCTTTTCTGCAGTGCTACTGCCTAGCCAGTTATTCTCTGTTTGTAGTTGTGCATTTGATTTTTTCCTACCTAAATGTAGTACTGCACTTGTATTTGTTGAATTTCATCATGTTGATTTCAGATTTTCAATTCTCCAATTTATCAAGGTGATTTTGAATTCTAATCCTGTCCTCCAAAGCACTTGCGATCCTTCCCAACTTGGTGTCATCCACAAATTTTATAAGCATACCCTCCACACCATTATCCTAATCATTGATGAAAATATTGAATAGTACCAGACTTAGGACAGACCCCACACTAGATATGTCCCCCAGTTTGACAGCAAACCATTGATAAGTAGTCTTTGAGTATGGTTTTTCAACCAGTTATGCACCCACTTTATATTAATACTAGGTTGGTTGGTTGGTTCTTGACACATCCATATTGGCTATTATCACCCTATAATGATATTTACACTGTTTGAACCTGCTTTTGGAAGCTTGCACTACTGACCCCATATGTTCTTACTTTTGTAACATCTGCACTACATTTTACTCAAGGAGATGTTTTTTTGCAGGTTTGGCAGGTGATTACTCCCCAAGAAAATCTGTATTTCCAGTTATTGCAGGGCCTGAGCTGAGCGGGTTTATGGTTTGCTGTGCACTGCATTATGTAGCCAGATAGTGAAAGAAAATTACTCTGTTTGGATGGCCATGGCAAATGTATGGCGGCTGAAATTGTTGGAAGTGGAAATATGCATTACCCCAGGCGTATGAATGAAGAATCACTAACTGCCTCTGATTCTTTCAGCATACCTCTTAATTTCAGCTCCTCTGCCCTTTGTATCAATTTTGTTCCTTTTGCTCACCTCTGCTCCATCTGACATTCCAACAGATCTGGTGGCTGGACCCAGAGCTAACTTGTGGCAAAGCCAAGCCGTTTGTCTTCACCCAGGGCCATTCAGTGTGTAATCGGTCCTTCTTTCCCTGCTTTGACACACCAGCAGTGAAATGCACCTATTCAGCTACAGTCAAGGTAGGTAACTGCAGTGGAAATCTTGGGTAGGAACAACACAGTGCTCCAGTGACAGCTAATGAGAGAGAAGAAATGGTGATCTAGTAGCAGGCATGAGACTTTAGGTCCTCCCTGAACAAAACCAGCATAGCCACTTTGAAAACTCCCAGGCCTTGCATTCCAATAGCCAAGGTCCTCTGGGACCATTCGTTCTGCAGTGCATATTATGAAAGAGAGAATTAGATTGGGTGGTAGCTTCCAGCAGTGGTTATTGAGGGGTAACCCTCCCCATTGATGACTAGGCAGTGCACAGTTCTGAAAAAGCAGTACCAGGTAATGTGATCTCTTGGGTGGATGGAGCCACTTGGTATGTGAGCGCTCCTGGAACACCAGTAGTCACATGTACATTCTGTAATGGGGTTAGTCATGGTCACTTCACAGACAGCTTATCCAGATTAAAAAAATAAATAAAATCTGACCTTACTCTGCCTCTTTCTCTCTCTATAAAATGTTTTCCCATCCATTAAATTACATCCTTCCAGGAAAAGTAAGATCTGCGAGTCTGGCCCCTTGACCCCAATCATCTCAGCCTGTTGAGCCAGCTTAAGTAGATGTGTGTTGGTGTTTCAGGCCCCCGCGGGTATCCAAGTGTTGATGAGTGCCACCCAAAGTACCTACTTGGAGCAGGAGGGCGTCTACCAGTTTTATATGGAATATCCAGTTCCTGCCTATCTCGTGGCACTGGTGGCAGGGGACCTTATCTCTGCAGACATTGGCCCCAGGTGAGATTGGCAGCCAGCTGCTTCTACTTTATTCCTTGTGTCCATATAAAGCTGGGCTGGGGGGTTGGACGGTAGCGTGGGTAAGGGTTAATGCAGCATATTGTGCTACCATCTGGGATTGAGAGCTGTGACCCTTCAGAGAGCAGGAGGTCTACTTGGGTATAAGAAACTCCACAGAATTGGACTGCAGGAGCTGTACTTAGTGTGAGCTCTTCAGACTGTCTTTTTGTCCTGGGTTTATACAGCGCCTACACAATGGGGTCCCGGTCCAAGACTGGGGCGCCTAGGCACTGTGATCTTATATTAACATGTTGTTGTTGTTGTTGTTGTTTATTTGTATTAGGGCTGTCGATTAATCGCAGTTAACTCACGCGATTAACTCAAAAAAATTAATCCTGATTAAAAAAATTAATTGCAGTTTTAATCGCACTGTTAAGCGGTAGAATACCAATTGAAATGTATTAAATATTTTGGATGTTTTTCTACATTTTCAAATGTATTGATTTCAGTTACAACACAGAATACAAAGTGTACAGTGCTCACTTTATATTATTTTTGATTACAAATATTTGCACTCTAAAAATGATAAAAGAAATAGGATTTTTCAGTTCTCATACAAGTACTGTAGTGCAATCTCTTTATCGTGAAAGTGCAAGTTACAAATGTAGATTTTTTTGTTGTTGCATAACTGCACTCAAAAACAAAACAATGTAACATTTTAGAGCCTACAAGTCCACTCAGTCCTACTTCTTGTTCAGCCAATCCCGAAGATAAAGAAGTTTGTTCACATTTACGGGACATAATGCTACCCGCTTCTTATTTACAATGTCACCTGAAAGTGAGAACAGACATTCGCATGGCAACTTTTGTAGCTGGCATTGCAAGGTATTTACGTGCCAGATATGCTAAACATTCGTATGCACCTTCATGCTTTGGCTACCATTCCAGAGGACATGCTTCCATGCAGATGACGCTCAAATTAAAAAAAATGCGTTAATTAAATTTATGACTGAATTCCTTGGGGGAGAATTGTATGTCTCTTGCTCTGTTTTACCCACATTCTGCATATATTTCATGTTATAGCAATCTCGGATGATGACCCAGCACATGTTGTCTGTTTTAAGAACACTTTCACTGCAGATTTGACAAAACACAAAGAAGGTACCAATGTGAGATTTCTAAAGATAGCTACAGCTCACGACCCAAGGTTTAAGAATCTGAAGTGCCTTGCAAAATCTGAGAGGGATGAGGTGTGGAGCATGCTTTCAGAAGCCTTAAAAGAGCAACACTCTGATGTGGAAACTACAGATCCTGAACCATCAAAAAAGAAACTCAACGTTCTGCTGTTGGCATCTGACTCCAAATGATGAAAATGAACATGCATCGGTCCACATGCTTTGGATCGTTATTGAGCAGAACCCGTCATCAGCGTGGACAAATGTCCTCTGGAATGGTGGTTGATGCATAAAGGGACATATGAATCTTTAGGGCATTTGGCACGTAAATATCTTGTGACATGCCATGTGAACGCCTGTTGTCACTTTCAGGTGACATTGTAAACAAGAAGCGGGCATTATCTCCTGCAAATGTTTGTCTTTGCGATTGGTTGAACAAGAAGTAGGACTGAGTGGACTTGTAAGCTCTAAAGTTTTACATTGTTTTATTTTTGAATGCAGGTTTTTTTTAACATAATTCTACATTTGTAAATTCAACTTTCATGATGAAGAGATTGCACTACAGTACTTGCAATGGGGGAATTGAAAAATACTATTTTGTTTTTTACAGTACAAATATTTGTAATCAAAAGTAAATATAAAGTGAGCACTATACACTTCATATTCTGTGTTATAATTGAAATCAATATATTTGAAAATGTAGAAAACATCCAAAAATATTTAAATAATTGGTATTCTATTATTGTTTAACAGCACGATTAATTTTTTTAATCGCTTGACAGCCCTAATTTATGTGTTTATTACTTGCCCTCAACCAAGCTTCCGTGTTCCTTCCAATGGGCACATCTACTTGAGTCTTAATAAATTGTAAGATCTTTGGGGCAGCAACCATCTTTCCCTGTGTGTCCATGCAGTGCTTGGCACAGAAGGGCCCTGATCCTGACCTGAGACCTCTCTATTCACTACTGGAATACAGATATGAAATAAAAGTGTGGTGGAAAGATGAGGTTTTATTCTTTCAGAGAGGGAATTAATTCTGTTTGAATTATTGGCTCCAATTTTCTGCTTTGTGACAGGAGCAGGGTGTGGGCAGAACCTTGTCTACTGCCAACAGCCATCAGCAAGCTGTCTGGCATGGTGGAGCGTTGGCTGAGTGCTGCAGAGAGCCTCTATGGCCCTTACATATGGGGAAGGTGAGTTCAGTAGAATTCTTCTGGATACTCATGAAAGGAATATATAAAGGAATGTAGAAGATGGACATAGAGCTCCATCATAAGGGTCACTGTATCTGGCAGGCCTGATGAGCATCTCAGGAGTGTATGGTGTGGAGTTAATAACTGACTGCAGAGTCTCGGTTCAGCAGTGGACCTGCTTTTGATGGAAGTCAATGCGGAGGATCAAACACACAAGCTTGTTTTTCAGTTTAATTTTCCAAAAGAAAATTACAAGAAAATCTATGCTATAAACACAGCATACATATAAAATAAAGTATTTAATAACACACGTTATCTAGTCAGCACACTTATATACCGCTCAATACGTGCTCTATAAGTTCTGCACAATAAAATACTACAAAACATTAAAATAAAAAGTGAAGCTCAGCTGGCTAGAATTGACCTTCAGCAAAAGCTTAAAGGATGTGGCACAAGGGGAAAGTTCAGTGCCTTCCAGGAAGCTGCAGACAATCTGGGCTAACTAGGCCCTGCGTAGCCTTAACCAGTTCTAGATCATATGCTGACCTCTTAGAGTTTTTTTTTTCTTTTTTCTTTTGTGAGTAGCAATCAATATTATTCTTTACACCATATTCCCCAGGAGACTTTGGAATTTTCAGCTGAGTTGAGAAATTTAATGTTTGCTAAGTCCCACTTGACTTCATGTGTCATCCTGCAGTATTTAAACCGTTTGTGTATTTTGCTACATTATCTTCCTCTGGATTTGTGTAGCTTGTGTAATAATTTGAAGGCAGATGATTAAAGTTCCTTCTGGATTTGCCGACACTCTTTTTTGTTAAAATGGAAAATGTCTTTACTTCAACTTTCACAGCATTCCGCTTGGGAGGGGGAATGGTTCATGTTATGGTTAGATCATCCATCTCTGAAATTCAGCATGTCGCAAAAAGGAAGAATATGGGGGAAGCAAACTTAATTTATTCAAAACAAGAACAGCAATCTCCCTCTTATTTTTGCTTTGGAGAATCCATTTGTCTCTCACCATTTGGTATTTGTACTCGTGATCATCGGGGTGGGCAGTGTTGAGGACCGGAGCTTTCTGGACACTGGGTCTTGTGGAGTGGTGAAGTCCTTCAGACATGCCATAGCACTTTGTGATGCAGCCTTCCTTCCTCTAGGGACTAAGCCCAAACTCTCTCTCCGTTTCTTTCATTCCAACCCTTTCCTTTTACTTTTGTTTTACGTCCTTGGGACAAGGTGGGCTTGAGCCTCACCTAGCCAAGTGTAAGAGTCAATACTTCGCTTGGAGCCCAATCTTGCAAGGTGTGGAGAGCCTTCTGTGAGATGCTAAATGCGCTCATCTCCTATTGAAGTGGGAGTTGATGGCGCTTAGCACTTTGCAGGGGTGGGTCTGTAGAGAGGTTAGCCGGGGCTTGTCTCTCTCTGGGGCAGCGGGGACCCACACTGCCTCACTAAGTTCGGGAAGAGGTCTAGCAGGGAATTAGTCTGGCCTCAGGAGTCTACCTACGCGGGCTTTGTGAGGGCAGAAACAACACAGTTTCGTCAGCCCGTCAGGGTGGGGCAATGGTGAGTCAGGTGTCAGGCCCTCAGGCAGGGGCTGAGCAGTAACAGTATATAAACAGTGAGCCGAGGCCCTGGGTTAGGGCGGGGCACTCGTGAGGTGCTCAGGCCCTTAGGCAGGAGATGAGCAGTAACAGTATATAAACAGTGAGCCCAGGCCCTGGGTTAGGGCGGGGCACTGGTGAGGTGCTCAGGCCCTCAGGCAGGAGATGAGCAGTAACAGTATATAAACAGTGAGCCCAGGCCCTGGGTCCGAAGGCCTGGGAGAGGGGGAGACAGCGACCCGTGAGTTGGGTGGCAGGGGGGACGCAGGCCCTCCCACTCCACTGCGTCCCAGCCCAGGGCCCTAGCAGCAGCAGAAGACCCGCTGCTGTGTCAGTGGGGATCCTGGCCGCAACACACTGATGTGGGCTCTGGCAGTGCTGCAGCCAGACGAGGGTCGGCTGCCCCCAGGCTACTTCCAGACTCCCTCTCTTCAGGTACCTGGGTCAGGATGGTATCCTCAGGGGGGTCCAACACCATGGGTTCCTTGGGATAGCTGGCCTCGGGCAGGCTCGGCAAGTCCTCCGGGTAGCTGGCCTGGGGCAGGCCCGGCCACCCCTTGGGTCCGCTGCAGGTTGCTGGGGCTTCCCAACCGGGAGGTAAGCCAGAGGCATCTGGTCTCCTCGGCGGCTGCCCTCCCAGTGAGCTCTGGGGTTGGGCCTTTATACTTCCTGTGCCACGCCTGACCCTCTTGGGGGTGGGCTCAGAACTCCCTGGCTCCGCCCACTCTGGTGTCCGGAGGGGCTCGTCTCTCTCTGGGGTGGCGGGGACCCACACCGCCTCACTACAGGGCCCTACACCCCCTATAACTGATTGTTGGAGTTCAGTCTGACTTTGACTCGAAGCCTTGGTACTATCAGATGAGTCTGTTGTTTTTGAGGGAATTGCTTTTGTTCTTAGGGTAAGCTACGTACACAGGGCTTCTGTATTTCTTTGTTAAGAATAGGCAGGAGGAAAGCTTTCCTACCCACCAAAGCTGATTGCAGTGCTCTCTGATCATGGGCCAGTGCTGATCACCTGGTGGGGGAAATCGGGGGGTTGCTGCAGTCTGACCTGGAGTGCATTGACTAGAGGGCTCAAGTAATGGGTTAGGAGGTGAAATGGGGAAAACACATTAACCCTCAAGTAAGCTTTCCGTCAACAAAGCTTCTGTGTAATTTTGGATAAATTAAAGTAATTTGGCTCCTCTGGCTTCTCTTTCTCTGTCTCCCTCCGTTCCAGGTATGATATTGTTTTTCTTCCTCCATCCTTCCCCATCGTTGCTATGGAGAACCCATGCCTGACCTTCATAATCTCTTCCATTCTGGAGAGTGACGATTTCCTCATCATCGACGTCATTCATGAGATTGCCCACAGCTGGTTTGGCAATGCAGTCACCAACGCCACGTGGGAGGAGATGTGGCTGAGCGAGGGGCTGGCCACATATGCACAGCGCCGGATCACCACCGAGACCTATGGTATAGATGTTGCGATTGTTTTTGTTTGACATGTGTGTCTGACGCTGTACTTCTCCCAGCTCATG
Organism: Terrapene triunguis; assembly: GCF_002925995.2. Lineage (NCBI taxonomy): Eukaryota > Metazoa > Chordata > Testudines > Emydidae > Terrapene > Terrapene triunguis. The sequence continues at coordinate 44,400,698 of NW_020664439.1, forward strand.
GGGAGAGGGTTAAGGAATATTTGAGCTTTAAATAGAATAAGAGGAAGAAGGCATGCAAAGATTTGACTTTTAACCACTTCGCACTGAGAGTTGGGATTTCGAAGTCCTAATATAAAATATTAGTGTTGGGAGCTCCATAGTGTCATAAAACAACTAGAACCCTGCCATTAATGCTTCTGGTTCTTTTTCTTACTGTTTGTGAGCATACCCCACAGGGGATTTGATGAGCGTAGCACCGTGAATACTGAATCTCTTTGGATTGATTTGCTTTGGGCTGATGTCACACTGGATACCATAAGACTGGTGTTCCTACATTGTGCTTCAGCCAAAGATCTCAAAGAGATTTACATGCAGTAGAAGGAATTGCTGTATTGGATCAGGCCAGCGGTCCCTCTGTTCAGTAACCTGTGCCTGACCATGGCTAGTGCCAGGTGATTCAGAGAAAAGTGTGAGAAAACTTGTAGTTACTTACGGGATAACCTGCCCGTGTGAAGTTTCTTCCTAATTGTCCTCAGTCAGTGGCTGGCTAATGCCTTGAAATGTAAGAGTTTATATCCCGTAAGTTACCCTATCAAATCTAACTCAGGTTGGTCTCACTGTCCATATATATCGATGTATATTTTTAATCCTGCTAAGCCCTTGGCCTCAGTGCTACCTTGTGACGGTGAATTTCACAGGTCAATTATGTGTTGTGGGTTTAAAAATAGTGTTTCATTTGATCATTTCTTAATTTGTCATCTTTCAGTTAGGGATGTAAAATGTTAACTGGTTAACCGGTAAGCATTAGTCTTACCGGTTAATCCGCCTTAACTGTTAACCCCAGGGCCGACCAGTCCCAGTGCCCAATTTACCTTCTCTCTTCCGTTCATTATTCTGTGTACCAGTGTCATGTCCCCTCGTATGTTTCCTCTCTAAACTAAACAGTCCCTTTCTATTCAGTCTTTCCTAGCAGCCTTGCCATGCCTCTAATCACTTTTGCTGTCCCTTCCTGGATTCATGTATCCTGATTTTTTGAGGTAGGGCTACCAGAACAGAGCTCTAGGAGAAGGGATGCCATCAGTTTACAAAAAGGCATTCATTATAATATTTGTCAGTATCTTTTGGATTCCATTGTAACCTTTTGTTCCCTTGTTTGACTGCCATTGTGCATTGAACAGACCCCACATTAATACTCAGGTCTCTTTCCTGAGTGGTCACAGTTCCATTGGTGAAAGATCATATGTATGACTAGTTCAAATTATTCTTTTCCAATACCTGTTACTCTTCCCATCTCTATCTCTGGGGGGGTAGAGGAAGATCCTTGCTGGTTTCAGTCTCTTCTCCTCTCCTTCCTTTAGAACTAGCTGTTGCAAAAAGCAGTTGTTTAGGGTGTTGAAAAACTGCTCCCCTATATGTTGTCCTGATGTGACAATTGATCATTTTATATGTGATTCATATATAAAGTCACCTGTTAATGCTGTTTCATTAGACTTAGTTGCCTCTTTGAGCTCCCTCCTCACTGTTTACCTAATATCCTTTTCCTGACCAGGAGGCCAGGAGTATAAACCTATTGGTAGTCTTGTGATTTAGTATTTGTATCCATATTCTAGTGCAGTGGTTTTCAAACTTTTTTTCTGGCAACCCAGTTGAAGAAAATTGTTGATGCCCACGACCCAATGGAGCTGGGGTTGAGAGGTTTGGGGTGTGGGAGACGCTCAGGGCTGGGGCAGAGGGTTGGGGTGCAGGGGTGAGGGCTGCAAGGTGGGGCTGGGAATGAGGGGCTCAGGGCGTGGGAGGGGGCTCAGGGCTGGGGCAAGGGACTGGGGTGCGGGAGGGGGTCAGGGCTCTGGGCTGGGGGTGCATGCTCTGGGGTGGGGCTGGGGATGAGGAGTTTGGAGTGCAGGAGGGGGGTCCGGGTTTGAGAGAGGGCTCAGGGCTGGGGCAGAGGGTTGGGGTGCAGGTGTGAGGGCTGCGAGGTGGGGCTGGGAATAAGGGGCTCAGGACTGGGGCAAGGGGTTGGGGTGCGGGAGGGGGTCAGGGCTCTGGGCTGGGGGTGCAGGCTCTGGGGTGGGGCTGGGGATGAGGAGTTTGGAGTGCAGGAGTGGGGTCCGGGTTTGAGGGAGGGCTCAGGGCTGGGGCAGGGGATTGGGGCGTGGGTTTGGGGCACAGGCTTACCTCCAGCAGCTCCTGGTCAGCAGCGCAGCGGGGGTGCTAAGGCAGGCTTCCTGCCTGTCCTGGCACCGCGGAACCCCAGAAGCGGCCAGTAGCAGGTCTGGCTCCTAGGTGGAGGTGCACAAGTGGATCCGCGCGGCTCTCGCCCACAGGTACCCCCAGCTTCCAATGGGAGCGTGGAGCCGGTGCTAGGGACGGGGGCAGCGCACGGAGCCCTGTGGTCCCCCCCCCCCCCCCCCCCCCGGAGCCGGACCTGCTGCTGGCCGCTTCCGGGGCGCAGTGCAGTGTCGGAAAAGGTAGGAACTAGCCTGCCTTAGCCGGGCAGCACTGCCGACGGGACTTTTAACGGCCCCGTCGGCCGTGCCGACCAGAGCCGCCGTGACCCAGTGCCAGTACTGGGTTGTGACCCCCAGTTTGAAAACCACTGTTCTAGTGTATGGTCCTCTTCACTCAAAAACTGAACCTCATTAGATTATGTGGAATCTTTTAGGTATAGTACAATGTCACCTGACTTCTGATATCTTCTTCATCCTTTCTATATGATTTATAGTCCGGTATTACATTATTCTCTGACTTCGTCATTTCACCATGGTCTCCTGTCCAGATCTCTTCCACCACAGGCATTCTAGTTCACTTAACTTGATCTTCTAGCTTCTCCCATTGCTAGACTCTTACAGAACTTATTTTATTGCTGTGCAGCTCTTTATTAAACTCCTTTGTCTGACACTCTGTTACTTTTCCAGACAGTACCTCTCATCTTAGCCCTCTTCCAGTTTAAACTATTCTTTCCAATACATGTTACCCTTCCCATCTCTATCTCTCTGGGGTAGAGGAAGATCCTTGCTGGGTTCAGTCTCGTTCCTCTCGCCTTTAGAACTAGCAGTTGCAGTAATTTATGAACTGTCTTTTTACTAGATTGATACCTTTGTATTACTGACATCCCTAGGTCTTTGCCCAATCTGAGTGCTCCTCTGCACCAATTGGGTCTTTCCCTGCTCCTAGTTGAAAAAATGGCCCCAAATCTTGTAAATTTTCTGTGCTAGCAGTTGATTCCATTTTGGTTAATGTGGAGCCCCCTCATCCTTCCTGTATTGGTTCTTCCTTCCCCCCGGAGTTCCCTAGGACCTGATACATTTAATTCCTGCCTCCCTTCTTTACATAGCCCTTTCCAGACACTGAAAGGCTCTGATGTTGCCCCTGTGTAGCTGACCCTGCAAGTGGAATTGGAAACCTTTCAGAGAAAGATCTTGTAGAGGGCCTGGACTTAAGTCATTTTCTTACTCAGAAGTTAGCTTTTAGGCCCTCTCTCCAACACCGCCCTATGTCTGTGAAGGTATAGGTGAGATCAGGTCAGTCACCAAAAAATTGGAGCCAGCTGTAGGGTGAAAGCAGCAGTGCCTTAACAGCACAGGGCAATTCTGCACAGAAATTAGGGACAGGAAATGTAGAATAATTTTACCTAATTTCAGCTACAGGAGAGAGAGAAGGAGATACAACTTGAATCAGAATTTGGCTAGGAGACTACAGGTAAAGCCCTTACTGCTTCAAAAAGAGCTATAGACCCTTTAATAGCCACACTTTGTCAGAACGTCTCTCTATATCTCCTCCGTGAGATGGCATATCCTTCAGCAGTGTCCCAAACAGGCTGAGGTACTGATGAAATACTGAACGGTAAGAAAAGTGCCTACTACTCTACTCCCAATATCACTTCCTGTATCACCTGGGTGTTCCTTGGAAGTTTCCCATTCAAAGATTGCCCAGGTACCACTCTGCTTAGCTTGTAAAATCTAATCAGAGAAGAGCCTGCAGTGGGAAATCTATTGTTGTTTTTGTGTTGATTAATTCCACGAGTTCCTTTTTGTTTCAGACTGATATGTAGCCAGAATTCGGAAATACAATGTTTCAAGTTCAGACTTTCATTGCAAATATTTTTCACTAATTGCAAGGGATTTCTATGGTTGGTTTCCCTGTAAAGTACTTTCATTTGATTTTCTCCTGTTGTGACATTTGTCTTTCACTTTCCAGTAACCTGTATCTTTTACATGTACCAGTGAGGCAGTTGTCTGCCTGGAACTGGATAGTGTGTATAATCTCTCTCTCTCGTGGGGCAGGTGCTGCCTTCACATGCCTGGAGACTGCATTCCGTCTTGATGCCCTCCACAGACAGATGAAGCTCCTTGGGGAGGACAATCCTGTTAGCAAGCTTCAGGTTAAGCTGGAGCCAGGTATGGCTGATCCTGGAACTGTGGGAGTTGCTGTTGCGAGAAACAGCCCATATATTTAAATGCCTAAATATGTACTCAGGAGTCTAAGTGTAGTCACCCAGTTTTTTTTAAATCTTGGCCTATATTTTCAGTCAGTTTAATTTGAAGATCAATTTAAATAAATGAAGGAATTTGCCTTTGGTGAGCAGCTGGTCCCCTGGCATTTTTCATTCTAGCCCTGTCTTAACAATAAATTAAAAAATATATATATATTTTTGGAAAGGGTATTTTTTTTAACCTTTGCTAAACTCAGATGTTTGAATGGATTTCCCCCCTCCCCCCCAGTTTCTTAAATAAGCATCATTGGGCAAAGACAAAACGTCTTTCTGTCCTGAAAATTTTTGCCCTGAAAGCTGAATACTTTTGAAAATTTGAACATGTCAGAATAAGTGGTTATAATGAAAACGATTTGTTTTGCAACCTAGGTGAAAGTCTGCTCTATTAGATGCCCTGGTGTGCACATATATCATAATTACATATTTGTATATACTCGTGTGCACACACAGGGATATATGAACACATTAAAATGCATGGTTTGCTTTCCTGTTGATACAGCTCTGCAGTATTAGAGGCTGATCTGTTGTTACACCCTCAACTAAATTTATTTCTACTCCCGGATGTGGGTTTTTTTCTGGTGCTGGTTTTCTGTCTTTGTACTTGGTTTATACATTTTTTTGACTGTGTAAAGGGACACAGAGCACGAAGTAGTCTTACAGTCTAGGTGTCACATAGAGCAAAATAAAATGCATATAAGAATTTAGTACAGGTTGAAAAATACTGAAGGTGCCAAGCGTTGGCACCTCAAGAGTCACTGACAAGGACTTTGTGTATGCTGAGAGGCTCCGAAGGTTTGCATTGAAGAATATGGAACTGAGAAAAAGATCCCTCTCCAAAGAGAGGCCTTAGAGACTGGTCTGGAATTTGAAATGGCTCAAATCATAGGGATTTTATGCTTAGTTTAGAGAATATCCCAGGCTATACAGTGCCCTACAATGCTGTTGTTTATCTTTTCCTTTCAGGGGTGAATCCGAGTAATCTGATGAACCTGTTCACCTACGAGAAAGGCTACTGCTTTGTTTACTACCTGTCCCAGCTTTGCGGAGACCCCAAACACTTCGACTCCTTCCTCAGAGTTAGTGTGAATACATACCTCGTCCTGCGCAATTTCCACCTGTGTTTCTAACTGCTGTTGTGTCCGGTTTTGTCACTGCAGCTAAGGCCATGTCTGTACTAGCGAACTTACAGTGGCAGAGCTATACCGATGCAGCCGCGCCGCTGTAAAATCGCTCGTGTAGCCGTTCTGTGCTGACGGGAGAGAGCTCTACTGTCGACCTAGTAAAACTACCTTCTCACTACCACTTACATGCTGTGCACACTACCATTTATGCCGTCAACACTTATGTCACTCAGGGAGGTGTTTTTTTTCATATCCCTGGGCGACGTACGTTTTGCCAACATAAGTGGTAGTGTAGACATGGCCTAAGTGAGGAGAGACTGGGAGGCAATTAGGTCTGAGACAGCAGAAGAACGATACTGCCATCACTCTAATTCTGACAGACACCACAAGAGAGAAGTATCTCCTGGGTTATCTTCTAACTGAACGTGGACAGGCTCCCGTCCATCTCCAGCTGCAAGCTGAAAGGGTGTCATGAGATTGCCAATGACTAAATTAATAGTGCTCTGACAATCAGTGTATCTTTGTAACTCGTTTGGGGCTTCGGTGGAAAACACTGCATGGAATAGTGTAGTTATCACTGGGATGACCTTCAGTTTACTAATGAGAGTCCCTAGTTTGTTGTGGTTTTTGCATGCGTGGCTAGCAAACCCAACGATCAGGACTCCCTGGATAGAGCACTTTTTATTATAGGTGGGGAAGCCTTGGTATCCAGCGGCACTAGGGCAAATGCTGTATACATTGAGGTCTCTGCTGAATTGTGTTTAAAAACTGACGACCAAGCTCATTTACTCTTCTCTTGACTTTTCTCTCCTTGACTTTCACATTGCTGTCACCTCACTACGCTCTCTTTCTCTCAAAATCTTCTGGCTCATCTTCTTTCTCTCCTTAATACATCAAGTATGTACAGAGACGTCTGTACGTCTCTTGTAATCCGTACCCGGTTGGTGAATAGCTTGGTGGTCAGTTGTGTTCTAATTTTCACAAGTGTGAATGTGCTGAAACCTTCCCCTCCTGCCATTGATACTTCAGTGTGGCAGAGCTCTTGCTTAGGGCAGTTTGTACTGAACTGGGAACCTTTCTGTGACTGCACCATTTTTCTGCATACAATGGTGCTTCCCTTACCTAGCTTCTTATACAGATCTCCCCTCCTCTTCACCTTCCTTTTATACCAGAACCCCTTTCCAATAGCTGTTCTCACTCTCCCATCTCTGTATTTTCACATCAGGCTCCATGATTCTCCCACCAACTCTCACTGTCTTCCTAACCATAATTCACTCTTTCACTCTGTTTCAGGCATACATTGAGAAATACAAGTTCACCAGCGTTGTAGCCCAAGATCTTTTGGATTCCTTCCTGAATTTTTTTCCAGAACTGAAAGAGCAAAGTGTTGACAACAAAGCAGGTGGGAAAGAGAGTTTCTTTGTTTAAGCAAAGACAGTTTGAAAGGAACAGCCTAGGCTGGGATTAGAGGGTGTATAGGGAAATGCTGGATCTGAAGAAAATGAAACTTCTTTACTGATTCATCTTTGGCATTCAAACCGTTATAAACGTGATTCATGCCGTTATCACTCTGCTTGTAATGTCGGTCATCCAAGCTAGAGAAAGAGGATAGAAAAGAAACGTTTTCTATAATTAAAATAGTGGAATTTAGTTACACATTTCTCTCACTATGAAGCAGCAGCCTGTATACTTCCCTGAAGTTCATGTATAAATGCTTTTCTGTATCCTGCCATTGATTCTACAAATGGGTTTGCAGGGCTCTGTGCATTAAAGGAGGTTATTTTGGTCTTTCTTTTGATAGTGGGAATAAATCTGAAATCATTTACATTCCCCCTAGTGGGGCAGTCACTTGTCCCCCTTTCTACAGAGCTGGAGCTCTCCCCCAATTCTTACCTGCGTTTTAGTCTCTACTTGAGTCTCTGTCAGAACTGAGGTCTTAAAATTGCCGAGAATTTGACATGCATGAAGGGGAGTCTGAGAGAGTTGGATCCAAGATGCCTCATCTTCCTTTCTGTCTATCTCAACATTATCATCTTGGGTATTTTGAGTTACCATCATCACAGTGACTAAGCACTAGATAGCATCAGGGTTAGTATTAGACAGAGATGTGTTATGGTTGGAAGGGAGCCAGCAACAGCCTAACCCGATAAATGCTATATAGTGCAGAGAAAATAGCTAAGACTGGTAGGGTCACTATTAGGATCTTGCTCCCTGCTGTATTGCTACCATTAGAAGTTGATCCAATTGCTCTTGTTAGAACTTTTTTTAACTATGCTAGAAGCAGTCCTGGGCCTTGAGACAGTCAAGTCAGCCGCAGAGACTCCTGCTTGACCCTTTCGGTGCTCCTCATTCCAGGACTGGAGTTTGAACGTTGGCTCAATGCTACAGGACCTCCATTAGCTGAGCCAGACTTATCTCAGGGATCCAGTCTGATCAGACCAGTGGAGACACTCTTCAAACTCTGGACCACTGAGCCTCTTGATGCCGTTGCTGCTGCTAGCAGTGTTGACATCACTAAATGGAGACCGTTCCAAACTGTGCTTTTTTTGGACAGATTGCTGGATGGGTCACCGTTGCCTCCTGGTGAGTACTGGAGCAAAGCAGTAGGCAAGTGTTCCTGGTACAAACAGTGAAGGAAATAATGTTATTGCTAACTTTGCTCTCTTAACACACAGCCCCTCACCCTAGGTTAATGTTTTTCATCCACTTTTGTCTAATTTCTTTTAAACTTGCCAAAATATCTCCTAGTAACAAACTCTCTTTGTGTATGTGTTCTCTTCAGAGGTGATAAAAAAGCTTTCGGAATGTTACTCCTCTCAGCTGGACACCATGAATGCAGAGATCCGTATCCGCTGGTTGCAGATCGTAGTCCGAAATGACTATTACCCAGATTTTTACAAAGTCCGACACTTCTTGGAATACCAGGTACTAACTGCTGGATTAAACAGCACTGCACCTCTCAGTGCATGAGACATGTGCATGAGACATGCGACGTGAAAGAACCTTGGAACTTCTGCTTCCTGGCCAAGTATAGATCAGGTGTGTTGCGAAGGGGCTGAGCTTGGTTCACCTGCTAGTGGGTGGGGATGGCGGCAAGTGAGAGAACACAACGTTGTCCTGACCATATTTCTGTTTGGCGCCTTCCTTCTGTGATGAAGGATTGGCTAGGACATAATTTGACTTGCCTGTGCATAGTCCGTACTATTCTAGTCTGGCTCCCCACCCCCAACCTAGCTCTGCCCACCTCAGTCTTGTCCTGCTTTTCCAGGTCTGGGCTCTCTAGAGCAGAGACTGCAACCCATACCAATCTGTGTGATAGTTTTGTTGTCCAGTGGATAAATATCCATGGACTAGGTTGAGGCCTATCAGACGCCATTCATTAGTTGCTTGATTGAGCAGAAGTGAATTTGCGTTTCATCACTGTGTCTTTTCCCCTTCGCCTGCTGGTTGAGCTATTTGTTGTGCATGAGTAGTGGAATTAACTATTCTTTGACAGACATTCAAAGAAAAGCTTGTTGTCTTACTGATCCCAATCTGGCTTCAGGTTCACCCGATTTAAAGTAATTTCATAAAAGTCTTACCAAAGAGAGAGTTTGAAGAAATATAGTAACTGCCTATGATCTTAGGTCATGGAGAACTGTCTGGTGTATTCGTTGCATAGCTGAGTCTCTTAACCTTTATATGTATTATGTGTTATCCAGTTTTATTTTTATTGTAGATGTCTCGAATGTACACAATTCCACTGTATGAGGACATCTGTACTGGCACCCTGAAGTCCTTTGCCTTAGAAGTTTTCTACCAGACCCAGAACCAGCTGCACCCCAACTTGCGGAAAACCATTCAGCAGATTTTGACACAGGGCTTGAATCCTCTTCCCACCACAGACACTACAGCAGTTGCCACAGACACACCAACTATGGTGCTTGAGGACAAACCCTCAGAGGCCGCTAACAGTGCCATTTCACTCAGGGATGTTAATGTGTCTGCTTAGATCACCATCTCATGCCAGGCACGACGCTTCAAGAGCGGGACAGGAACAGAGGAGAAATACAATGTGTTGCCTCCTTTTCCTCAGCCCTACAGCTGCAGTCTTTTGTAACTGGATTTTTTTTAAAGTCCCCGGACACAAAGCAAATGTGCCTTCAAGTGCCCAACCCAGTGACACGGCCAGGTTTCAGGGATCTTTTTCAGATGCGAGGAGGAACTACTGTGGGATGGATATTTTGATTCATTGCATCATGGACAGGGACTTCATGGAGTTGTTTCCCCTCTGCAAGTGGATAGTTCTCTTCTTCAGGGCTCTTATGGATGGGTTTGTTGGTGTTGAGTAATCGGAGGTGACACACAGTACTTGCTCTCTGTGTGTATGTGTGTGTGTTGCCAGGAGGGTCAAGAAGCAGGATAATGGGGATTTGGGCCAGAGCTCTGTAAAGAATAGACTTTTAAGAATTTGAAGTGGTGGCGAACATGTTTTCTGCTTGTGCTCCTTTCTGTGACAGAAATGTGGGATTTGGAAGGTGGAGAACTAATGCTTATATAATTGCGAATCTAGTTTAAAACAGCAGATGGATAAATATGGAGAGCATAGAAACCTCATGGAGGATTTAAAATCCTCCCCATTAACTCAACCCTACCCTCTGTGTTCCCTTTGCACTGATTGGGAATGACGAGCAAACAGATTGGGATTTTCAAAGGGGCCTAATGGAGTTCAGTGCCCAAATGCCATTGAATTTCAATGGAAGTTGGAAACCCAAATCCCTTAAACTCCTTTGACAAGCCCAGCTTCATCCCTCACTAGTTTCCTGGCATGTAGAGCATCTGCATCCTTCAAATGGCCTGTGTGTTCTTCCTACTTACTTTCCTTTGGGAATAATAAATGGGACCTTTATTTAATTTTAAAAAATCACCTGCGTGCACTGGACCTGCAAGACAACCATGGAGATGGTGACCATGCTAAAACTCTATTTTCTATTTTTTTCCCCTCCCTTGGTCTGAATAATAGTCTGTTAGAGGGATGAGGGAAGCAACCTTTCTCTGGATGCAAAACGCTGGAGCCTAAACCCCAGTTTACTCAAGTCTGCTCCGTGATTCCTAAAGGCAGTGCAGTGCCAAGGCAGCTACCCAGAGTGGTTCCCCAGGATCGCTGGCCAGGCACACCTGACTGTTACTAGCAAAAAGAGAGAGAGAATCTCCACTGTCTGTTCCCCGTGGGCAAAGCATTGTTGTGGTTGCTCATCAGAAATAAACACATGGGGAATCCTTTGGGAATCGCTAGTGCAGCCCCAATAAATGACACAACACAGGCAATACAGTGCAGGTTCTAAAGAACCTTTTCTGTACTGAAGTGTGGGCAGTCTCTAAGTGCCTCTCCGTGGGCGTCCGTCCTGCAGCTCTCTTGGAACTGATGTAGCATTGTAGCAAGTAAACTAGCTTGAGTAAACGGTGAACGCTTCAGAGTAGTCTCAGCTAAAGGAGAACAGAGCTGGAAGCCGCCTTTTTCGGACGAAAGGGTGTTTTTAAAAGAAGCCTGTCTGCGTTTTCTGAGAGGGGCTGTTACTAAGTGCCTGTTAGACATGCCTGCTCTAGTGACCTCCCCATTTAAAAAGTGATTTCCATGTAACATCATTTGTTCTGACAGACGTTTTAGCGTTGCTGTGAAGATGTACGTAGCATTGGCGAGGAAGGGAACTTGGGAGATATTACACCAAATGAAATCAGTTTACACCCATGTACTGATGGGGATTTAGGTGCTGTTATTGATCTATTTTTCTGGCCTTAAATGAAGTTGGATTTCACATTCGCCTTAGCCTGGGCCAAACTGGGATAAAGCAATAATGAACTCAGGCCTGCAGAGTACTACAGTCGTTTCCAAAATGGACCGTCAGCATTTGGGAGCTTGACCTCTCCAAGCTGTGCTCTTTGCTCTTTTAACGGGGTTAACCTTTTTTGTTCAGTGGGGTTTTCCGTACAATTCTCTTTCCTTTTGTTCATTGTTACCTTGTTATGCTGATTTATGCAAATTGACCTTTCCACTTCCTTTATTGCCATTGTTGGCACTGAGTATCCTGGACACCACTGCCGGCAGTGACAGCCTGGCTAAAACCAGTGACCACTAGCCTCATTTGCAGCACCAGGCCTTGGTTTTACAGCATTTTATTTTGCGGGAGAATGTATATGACCCTGGTGGAAATTTTTTAATTTACATTGATGCCTTATGATTAAATATCAAATTAAACTAAGCTTTGTGACGTGTCTAACCTTTCTGCCTTACTGTGTCCCTGCCAGATATCAACGAGCTTTGTACTGTTAACTTGAGAGGAAACAAGACAAAGGATCATGGTTGGAAAGAGGAGTGGGGAGTAGGGTGTGTAAGAGAAAGGCACACAATTGTGTAGGAAGTGCAGAAGTAATCTGTGGGAAATAGACTAAACAAGAATTTTTCAAATCGTAATGTAGGGTGACTATTTTTGTCCTTTGCGCCCATCCGAATGCTGTGCAATTTTTAATGAAAATTGGTGGCATATTATAAACAGATGGAAGAGCAAGCAGGGTGTGTTGTCTTTGTTTTGTTATTTGCTGAAAAGATGTTCCGCACACCTGGATTTTAGGAGCTACATCAGGGCTGTCTGGCAAAAACATGGCATGAGCCTCGGAGAGAGGGAAAAGTCCACAGTCTAAGGTAAATGTTATCTATTATATTACAGTAGATTGAAATTGTTGCCTGATCTATTTATTGTGTATTAATAATTTAATAATCCCCAATTGACAAATTAACAGTCTGAGGTTTGACAGGTTTCAGTTCCTAGGCCAGGTCCAGAGTTATTAGAATTACAATTAAACTGGAAACCCCGAAATGCGTGGTTACAACAGTCACACTTAAGAAAAATGTTCTAAGCTTTCAATAGTTTTATTAACAAGGTTAGTAAACACACACAAGTTCTGATCAAACAAGAGTGTAACAGTAATGCAATATTAATTTTATGTCCAGCGTCATGTCATAGGCATACTCTCACAATCCTTGTGTAGACCTAGCAGTAGGGAGACTAGTGGTGGTCTATGAGGGTCCTATCCTATCTCTGGCATGCCAAATAATTCCAATGGTTATGGTCTCGATGGTCTAGGCCATGGTTAGCCCTATTATAGGGTCTGGTGGCTGCCTTGAATATTCATAGAAGTGTTTTTCTGGGGTGCATTTCTGTTTATTGCAAAGGGATTAAAAAAAAATGGAAACACATTTGTGGAAGGTAAACATACAAAGTAAGAAATCCTTCAGGCCGCCTCCTGCTCTGACATTTTAAATCCTTTATAAATCTAGTGATACTTGTTTTACATGTCTCTGTTCATGTATTTTAAGGCCAGAAGAAACCATTATGATCATCTAGTCTGACCTCCTGCATAACACAGGTCATAGAAGAAATCGCGGGGTTAGGTTCATTACACCCATAACTTCTGTTTGAACTATAGTGTATCTTTTAAATGGTGGAGTGTATGTCTTTCTAAAGTCTTTAAATCAGGAGAATCCATTATGTTCCTAGATAAGTTGTTCCAACTGTTAATTACCCTCATTGCTAAAAAAAGAAATTGTGCCTGATTTCTAGACTGAATTTGTCTACCTTTAACTTTCAGCCCCTGGATTCGCACTGTGCCTTTTTCTGCCAAATGAAAGAGCCATCTATCATCAGAAATCTCTTCCCCATGCAGATATTTGTAGATTGTGATCAAGTCACCTCTTAACCTTCTCATGAATAAACTAAATAGATTGAGCATCTTAAGTTGCTCACTGTATGGCATGTTTTCTGCATTGCAAAACATTCTTGTAGTTCTTTTGTGGACCCTTCCCCAGTTTTTCAACATCCTTTTAGAAGTGTGGGCACCAGAACTAGATGCAGTATTCCAGTAACAGTCTCAAGAGTGCTGGTTGATTGTATATTCTGAACCATCTCCAAAAGCTAGTTTTATTATTGTTACTCAGATTAAATACATCCTGTTGTTTGAGTTGTCAGAACAGTAACTGGGCCCCTAAATACATTTTCCAACTTGCTAGAGTAAAGGCTGATACACCTGATAGGGTGACTGCAGTTACTGTTTCATTCTTCCAATCTAGAGTCTCCTGCAGGAGACTGTCTGCTTCCAGCAGGGGTGTCTCTCCCTAACCAAGCTTCTTGTTGGGCTTGGATCTGAGGGCCTGGTGATCTGATGGCTATCACTTTATCCTTGGCCACAGACCCTTCACGTGGGAGGGAGCAAATTAGTCAGAGGTGAGAGTTAAGAGCTGTCAGGGTTCCCTTCCCACTCTGAACTCTGGAGTACAGATGTGGGGACCTGCATGAAAGACCCCCTAAGCTTATATTCCACCAGCTTAGGTTAAAAACTTTCCCAAGGCACTAATTCGTTTCCTTGTCCTTGGACGGTATTGCTGCCACCACCAAGTGATTTAAACAAACATTCATGGAGGGGCCACTTGGAGCCCTACCTCCCCAAAAATATCCCCCAAACCTCTTCACCCCCTTTCCTGGGGAGGCTTGAGAATAATATACCAACCAAATAGGTTAACAAGGTGAGCAGACCCTTGGGTTTTTAGGACACTAAAAACCAATCAGGTTTTTAAAGAAGAACTTTATTATAAAGAAAAAAAGTAAAAGAAGCACCTCTGTAAAATCAGGATGGAAGGTAATTTTACAGGGTAATGAAAAGATTTAAAACACAGAGGATCCCCCTCTAGGCTCAATTTCAAAGTTACAAAACAGGACTAAACCTCCCTCTTAGCATAGGGAAAATTCACAAGCTAAGACAAAAGATAATCTAACGCATTTCCTTGCAATTACTTACAATTTTTGTAATTTTAGATGTATCATTTCAGTAGGAGCTGGATTACCTGCTTGGTCTCTCTCTCTGTCTCAAGAGGGAACACACAAAAGAAGCACAAACAAAACCTCCTCCCCTCCCTCCCCCCCCCCAGATTTGAAAGTATCTTCTTTTCCCATTGGTCCTTCTGGTCAGGTGCCAACTAGGTTAATAGAACTGATTAACCCCTTACAGGTAAAGGAAGGATTTTATGCTACCCTTAGCTGTATGTTTATGACAAGATCGAATTCCCTTAAAGGGCCATCCCACCTGGTGAGACCTTGGCTCTGAAGTTAGCGACTTCTGATGACACAATAATGTTGCCTTGGCATTTTTTTAAACACTGAATCAGAATAAGGTTAAAGGGTATGTGTGTAATCTACAAGCACTGGGAAGGTACCTGGCACTATTGTCTCTTGTCCCACGGCAAGGGTCACTCTGCAGGGGTTCATATTTTATATGGTTTAATAAAGGTGAGGTATGGATGGGTTGGCACCTTTATTTCTGGATTTACTGCTTTTGTGATTCTTTACAGGTTGATGGGGAAGGAAATATATTGATCATTATAAATAAGGAGATCCATGCTTTTTTATTTTTTTTTGTCACCACAGCTTGTCCATCTCCATTTAATGATAAATAAAGCTACCTCAAATGTGATCTGTGCTATTGTCTTTGGAAATTGCTTTGACCAGTGGTTTCTAGCCCTGCTGGAAGAGTCTACAGAAGTGGATGGGAGGCTCTGGGTACAGGCAGGAGCAGTGGCGTAGCCAGGGTCTAAGTGTAGGAGGAGCAAACATAAAAAAGGCGTCCCCCCTTGGTTCCTCCTCTGGCCACGCCCCCCCCTTGGCTCCTCCGGTTTCCCCCCCAGATTAACCCTGGGGCCCGGCTCAGGACTCCTGCGGGGTTCCCGGGGGTGCAGATACCCCCGTCCCCCCGCGGTCCCGGGAGAGTCTCTCCTGCCCAGCCCGCTCTGCAGGTGTTCCCTGCCGGGCTGTGCCGCCCCCCCCGCCCCGGGCTCCAGGCTCCTGCGCCACGCCAGGGCCCCCTGTCCAGACAGCGCGGCCTGCGCTCCTGCCCTGCGGGCCTGGCCCTGGGGGGCCCCTCGCCCGGACCCCCCAGTGCAAGGCACTGGACCCCCGCCGCTCACCTTCCGTCCTGCGCTGCCGCCTGTCCCCGGCCGATCCTGGCCCCGCGCCGCGGGCAGATCCCAGCTCCGGCTCCGGCTTGGGGCAGGGAGCGCTTGGCTGCCGAGCCCTGAGCCACCGCAGGAGGTGGCTGCGCCTGCGGCGATGTTGGGGCCGCGCTGAGCGTGGGGCGCGATGGCCGAGGAGCCGGCCCCTTCGCTCCTCCTGCCGCGCCCCCCCCCCCATGGCTCCTCCGGCCGTGCTGCCCCCAGCGCCGGCCCAGCAGGCGCCGCTTTTGGAAAATGTGCTGAGGGGAAGCGGCTGCTTCCCCTGCACCCCGCTAGCTACGCTACTGGGCAGGAGATGCGACAGGATTCTGTATTGGGTTTATTATCCTCCACGGTAAAGTCTCCCTTGTTGTTCTACAGTTTCAAATATCCAGACAATTTCTTTAACAACCCAGATTTCTTTCCAGTTTGTGGTAATTGATTCCCCTGGTCACACAAGCTTTTCATGAATTGTGATTTTAGTTTTTGCATCATGGTGTGTAGAGCAGCTGGTGTGGTAGAATCCCAAGGTTTGCCAAAGAGTTGTTACATTTTAATTCAAGCCTTTGTCTTTGCAGAACAGCTTCCTTGTTGAGGTCCTGGTGCTTTCAAATAATACGACTGAACTACCCTTCATTTTAGAGTCCATTACAGCTGCATCCTACACGATGTACATAGTGTTATTCTTTTGTCATTACATTGTATGTGAATGTGCATTTGACAGTATTAGGTGCATGCACTCCACATCTGAGCACCAGCCTCTTCTTGCTTTGTCTTATGTCACTGCTAGAAATAGTGAGACTCATATTCAGTTGGTCTGCACTTCCATCATGAGACACTATGACTCTTTTCTGAAGTATTGGGGGTTAGCCTTGGTACCATTTGTGGCTGAGATGATCTTGCATTCAGGCCCGGGCAGGTTATGCATCAGCTTTGCAATTGTCTGAAAGCAGAGCTTCCAAAGTGGTGCACAGCCTGGCCGTGGTGTGGAATACTCTAGCCCTGCACTGGAGTGCTGTGGGAGATAGCCCAGCTGGTAGACGTCTGTGAGTATCAAATTGCCATTCAGGAATTAGTGTGAGTAGTGAGGGAATGTCATGCCAAATAAACTTTTTTGGGGTCGGTAATGTTAGGTTACGCTTTTACCCAAAAAATATCTGTTATGCAGCTGCCTACTTGGTGTCAGTTCCTGTTGCAATAAGATACCACTGTAATTCTGCCAATAATAGCTTTTAAACTTCTCTGGATTTTTTTGAAGCTGTACAATGCCTTCCCATTCCTCATGGAAATCGGCCCAGGGCAACATCAGAGGATTTCCTGTAACTGGGAGGCGATCAAGCAGTTTGTGAGGGAACAGATCAGCTGCCACTTGGAGAGCGATGACCTAGAGGAGCCAATCGATTTCATGGACTGCTGAATGAAATAGATCATCTCAGGCTGGTAAATAGGAGAGCTTTCACCCTAGAGACTGCCAGGACTGGAACAGCTGACGACATTGACAAGGCTGGCTGTGCTGGACCTGCCACCTGTAACTTTTCTGGGGAGAAAATTAAGGACAAGATTGAGTGTGCTGTGGGAGGATTTAAAATTAAGAGGGATAATTTGTGCCCAATATTTTGCCAGTTAAATGGTGACCATTGGGTTTCACGCTCCATGGGATCAGCCGATCATCTTGAAAGATATTCTTCTTCCAACTCTATCTGGAATTTTTTTGCCCTTTTATGAAGCATCGGCTATTGGAAACTGCCAGAGGCAGGATACTGGGCTTGGTGGACTAACAGCCTGATCTGGATTGGGAAATCTTATTGAGAACTAAAAAAAATAAATAAAAAGGAAATATTTAGAGATTCAAGGGGAGTGGAGACACGTCCCCTTTCTGTGCCTCAGTTTCTCCATGTGTAAAATGAGGCTAATGATACTGACCCTCCTTTGTAAAGCACTTTCATTAGATCTACTGATGAAAAGTGCTATATAAGAGTGGTGGTGGTATTATAATTATTTATTATTTGTAGGAAAGCCATTAGTTGACTTCTGGGTGCAAGTCTGACCCCCTCTTCCTTCATGTAGTTTAGCTGGACTTTTATGGGTGAGCAGGGAGAGGGCTGAGGGCTATCTAACCATTTCTGCTCTCCCTAGTAACTTGCAGCTCTCTCAGCGATTCTTGATGCGGGAGGTTCCAAGCTCTGGTGTATTGAAGTTAGTAGCTTCCACAGAGTAGTCCCCATTGCCCATGGCTTTGATCTTTCCAAACCTTTTGCACAGATGCATGTGGCTGGCATATTCTCTATCAACCAATGCAGGATGGAGCTGACAGCACGTTCTTTGAAGAGAACCTGGTTTATGTTTTCATAGATGGTGTGGGTTTTTTTTTTTTTTTTTTTTGCTGGCCCTGAAACCATTCTGCGTTGGGCACTGCTCTTTCTGCTGAAACATCATGAAGTGCAAGGCAAGTAATATGAAGGACCTCCAGGCAGGGTGGGAAAGAATGGCCAATGTTGCTGTCAATCTCAGTGTAGAATTTTTCTGGAAGGAGGAAGAGCATGTCCCAGTTATTCTCTGTGTGTTATCTTTTGCCAATAGACGTCTATGCATGAAATGCTGTTTGTGCTGAAATGTTGGCTACATAAAAGGAGGAGGAACAGGACAGATAAACCAGGAGTAATCTGTCTAATACCAATGTAGGACAAACATGCATCTCTGGGCCAATTATTAATTGCTTGAGAGACTGAATTTAAAATGTATTTCTCATCTGAGCTGAAGGCTGGGCCATTTAACATTTGGCAGTTAGGTTAGTGCAAAAGTGGCAGTTACCATGGGATTTCCCGGGTTGTTTTACACTATAATTCTCCCTGCCAACATCACACCAACAGGGGTCCATGGGGATGTCCAGTTTCATGGTTATCTAATTCCTAAAGTAAGTAGTGGGTAGAGTTTAGCTTTTTAAAAATCTTTCATTCTTGTTTCAAGACCGCGTGAGAGCAGCTAGAAAAAATCTGAAATTCGGTGATGTTCCCTCCCGCTCACATAACGAAATTCCCAGGCAGGTTCATAGATCCAAGAATGAAGCTCTTCAGTCTGAACTTGGAATTCTGGAGGCAGGTCAGTCCCATGAGATGCTGGTGCCAGGTAGGTTTTGCCCAACGAAGAGCTCACTTGTGTTATTTCTGCCTCCACAGCAGTTCAGATAGACAGACGATTCTCTGCAGATTCTTAGTACCTTTTAATATCACTTCTAAAAAATATTCAGCCTCAGAAAATTTCCTGTCAAAACCTGTTTGAATCTTATAACCGTGTTTGGCACCAAAAATTGTTTTTAACTTGGCCCTCAGGAATTTGAGCCTTTTAATGCACATTATGAAAAGTTCTACTGCTACAGAGACTGATGCTTCTAATTCAATTATCCTGTTAGCTCAGAGGTTTGCAGACACCGGTCTGTGGAGCAGCTGCTGCTGGTCAGCGGAGAGACAGCTCATTGTGTATTGCTGGCTGTCCTCGTTTCCAGCTGCTAACTGTATGAAGATAGCTAATCTGCATTGTTTCTAGTATTCCACTTCTGTGTAAGGAATCACTTTAGTTACTATGGGTGGTCAAGTGACTACTAATGGGAGGAGAGGTGGTCCATGAGATACTCTATTGAGATGTGGTCTACACTACAGTATGGCTTGCCGCATACCCATACAGACTTCAAATATGAATTCCCAGTCAAAAGCCTGATACCTTGCAGCAGCAATACTAAGATTGAGAACAGATATTTCTCATGTCATATTCTATTCCTGCTGGACAGCGTAGTATTTCAGAGACTGACCATACGAAAGGGTTAATTCTTCATCCTAGCTCTTCCTTAGTGGGAGAGCTCTGACTCTATACTAAGTGCTGATTTCAGATAGATCTTCCCTTCTGCTTTTTACGGTACTGTGGTGATCTTGAATATGAATTCTGTGACGTTTGATCAGCAACACTGGGAGAACCCGAACCCTTCTTTCTTCAGCCCAGTTTCCTGGACGCAGATGGAAAGTTTGTGGAGAAAGAAGCCTTTATTCCCTTTTCCATAGATACAATTACCCTTGCCATTTTCTCTTAGCTCTGTGCAGGCCTACATTTGGGACTAAATCACGAGTAAACCTTTCTATCTATTACTTACCTGTTATTCTTGATCTCTGATACCAACTCTTGGACTCCTGCTGCCAGCACATTACTGTGTTTGCAGTGCTCCATATCTAAAATTCTGGTCTGTTAAGCCACAGCACCCACAAGTGACGTGTACCTCCTCTAGTTGATGCGGAGGAGTAATGGTCAGTAACAGCTTGAACTGTTCTCTCCAGTTGAGTTGTTCTCGCTGCAGCTTTTTGCTGTTTGTTTCCCCAAGGGAAATATTTTTCTTCCATTTTCCTTTTCACAAGGTTACTAGTGTCGGAGAAAAACTGAGTTCTCACTTTTTGTTTGGGTACAGCAAGTCAGATGCTTTATTAACTCTCACAATTGTGCAGAGGGAGAGAGCTAAGCAGGTCTCTCTCAACAGTAAACAATTACAGCAAGCATTTATACCTTTTGTTACAGACAATAATGAGCAACAACTGCATTTTGTTTATACATAGGTCATTCTGATATCTTGTTTTGCTCACTAATGTAGACTCTTAGTCTACATTCCATATTATCTACACAAGGTCGCAACAACTTCTCACACAGTTCTTTCCCACTCGCCTCACACATTCCTCGCTTCTACAAATCTCGCGTTATTAGGGTTACAGTTAGCCTAACTCTTGCTAACAAACTGTCATGCATTGCAGTTCTTTTCTGACAGTTCTTTTTCTGCTTCCACACTAGTTTAGCTTATCTATGAATTCTTTATTATCATTTAAAAAAACAACCCCAAACATTTACTGTGAGGCACCTGCGACGTTGGTGAAGTCTGTAATGGTGGTACAGCCCAAGGAGGGAGTGTTGTTGTAGCACAGCATCAGCGGAAGATTACGGTAGACACAGCTGGAGGGAAAGCGCTCGCCAGCTGCAGTGCACTGAGTTACAACAGCCTCCGAATAGACGGGCGTCTGAAGGCAGCAGGCTTGAACACTGAGCGCTTTATTCAATAAATCCTGTGCGTGGAGAGCGCACACACATCAGTGTATGTTGTTCTATCTTTACAGATGCGTGAACCATTCAGCTTTGTGTTCTCAGATGATGTATTTTTCAGGGGTGTCTGGGGCCAGCATGAACCTTTTCGTCTTTGCCTCACTGATTTGGAGATTCCACTTCCAACTTCCCAAGCTGAGCCTGAAATACTAGCTGGGGGTGAGCCTCTCTCTAGAACCTTACAGTCCCATTGCAACTGATGGATGAGCCAGATTTTAGAACTGAATCATTTTCAAGAGTCATAAATGTTTTCCAGGATTATTAGCATATGTTAAGTGTCTTTATTGGGACTTTGAAGGACTCTGGGACAGAGACGTCCGGCAACACAAGCTCATTAATCCAAAGGGTACCTGCAATTCACTGGTTGCAGTTAGCCAAATCAGCGGTCAGATTTGAGGGCTTCTCTCATCCCACCCTGTGCTCTGGTTGACAAACTGCTCAGAGTGTCTTGCGCTGGTCAAACACCTTGTGTAATTTATTTGCAATGTGGATACCCACCTCCTTCACACTATATACAGCTCTGCTTAGGGAGCCCGCAGCTCCTGCAACAAGCAGGGAAGGGCAATCTCTCTCCTCCCCCTCTGTCTGTTCTCCCCCCCCCCCACTTCCTTCCTGTGTCTATTTCTAGCCTCAGACTAATGGTTTAATTAGCCTTCCAGCTCCCCTCCATCCACAAATTAAGCAAAGCTCTGTTTAACTAGCTCCATTCTGCATTGTTTGATTGGAGCTGCTGGGCTCTTGCCTAACACGCAGTCACAGTCCTTAACCTCAAATATTTATTTCTCGTACTCAAGTATCTTTTCCAAGGCAACTGCTGCTGCTCAGGATCTTTCCTACTTCTTCTCAATTACCACTTTACTTCCTATCTGCCTCAAATGAAAAAAAAAAACAGCCACCCCAAAACTGCTCATGCAAGCACGTTCACTCTTGAGACAGGACGTCTAAGATGACATTTTCAGGATTATTTGATGGCCCTCAGACTCATGCTTCCTGCAGCGGAACAGAAATTCACTCTGGCACTGTGCTGTCCTTCCTCTGCTGGAGCCAGTCAATATATTGCAATGGAGCATTCTTGCATTTCCAGTCCCCGTAGTTCATGTACTGGCCAGAAGAGGGGGCCCTTGTCTTTTCAAGTGCACATATTACTAGGTTAAAAAGGGAGCAATTGCTACTGGAATGCATTCAGTCAAGTGAAAGTCGGGGATGTTTGGCTAGATCGGGGTGGGCAAACTATAGCCTGTGGGCTGGATCCGGCTCCTCAGGGCTTTTGATCCAGCCTGCGGGATTGCCACCCCCGTGCTGCTGCAGGCCCCGCGCTGCTCCAGAAGCGGCTGGCACCATGTCCCTGAGGCCCTGGGGGGAGGGTTGGGGGGGCAGAGGGGCAGCGCACGGAGCCTTGCCTGTGGGTACCTCCCGCAGCCAATGGGAGCTTGGGGGAGGTACCCACAGGCAAGGGCAGCATGCGGAGCCCTCTGCCCCCCCTCCCCCAGGGGCTGCAGGGACGTGGTGCCGGCCACTTCTCGGCACGGGGCTGGGGCAGGCAGACAGGAAGCCTGCCCTGGCCCTGGTGCATGCCGCTGCTACCTGGAGCCCACACCCCGAACCCCTCCTGCATCCTGCACCCCAACTCCCTGCCCTGAGCCCCTGCCACACCCCGCACCCCTCCTGCACCCCAACCCCCTGCCCTGAGACCCTTCCCGCACTGTGCACCCCCTCCCCCTTCCGTGAGCCCCCTCGTACACCCTGCACCCCTCCTCTGCCCCAACCACTTGCCCTGAGGCCCTTCCTGCACACTGCACCCCCTCCCACACTCCCTCCTACACCCCAACCCCCTGCCCCAGCCCTACATTCATGGCCCTGCAAGCAATTTCCCCACCCAGATGTGGCCCTCGAGCCAAAAAGTGTGCTCACCCCTGAGTTAGACCTACAGCAAGGCATTGGCTTGAAAAGAGATTTCGCTAATCAGGCGCTGCAGGAAGTGCTGCAGGAAGGACACCAGGAGCTGATGATGGAGCAACCTCCATTTCCCTGCTTCCATGGGAAACTGGGATTAGCCTGGCCAGAAGCAGAGTGAGGGTTGCATTTTTCCTGCTGAGGGATCCGAGTATGCTGCTTTCTTATTGTTTGCCAGCTTTCCTGACTGACGTGAAGAGGAGGGTATGACAGGACACCCCAGGGTGCAACCTGGAACTGGGGAACCACTGAGCCCTCTGTCTCACCAGCCTGGGCTCCCTCTCACACCGTGCTGCTGTGACAAGCTGCAGAGCCCTCCCAGTCCTGCACGCGCACAAACCTTTACACAGGCAGGGACACACCCAGCTGCAGTTACATGAAGGCTTCTCCCCAGCTCCACAGCCTAGGACCCCAGAGCTGTACCGTCTTGCCCTGGTCAAAAGCCTGCCCAGTATAAATTTATTACCCAGTCCGCCTCTCCCTCAATGTGGAGAGGAACAGGCACAAGCCTTTGACTGAGCTGAGATTTTCCCCCAAGCACTTCACTTAAACCAGGCTGGTTTTAGGTAAATATAAAATAGATTTATTAACCACAGAAAGAGAGATTTTAGGGGATTATAAGTAACAGCGGACAGATCAAAGCAGATTACCGAAGAAATAAAACAAAATCGCAATCTCCGTTCTCTAAGCTGGATAGGATTTGAATCGAGCAGTGTCTCACCCTGTTAGATAGTACAAACAGTCCACCCAGCTTCCATACACAGGCAGGCTTCCTTCTTTCCCACCTGGGGCCCCCCTTCCCAGGTCAGTCTTTGTTCCTAAGGTGTTTCCAGGTGCTCTGATGTAGGGGGAGTGAGGCCAAGTCATGAGGCCACTTCCCCCTTTTATATCTTCTTCCAACTTGCTGGAAAGGTCTTTTGCTGTGACATGAGTCAAACAGTCTCCCTTGGGTATGCGCAATCTCTGAGAGGTTTCCATTGTGCACAGTTCCTGGGGTAACCCTTGTCAGTGTTTGTATTCGCCTCAGTGAGCCATCAACGTTGTTTGGCCTTTTTATTGTTGTACCTGAAAGGCTGCTTGTGGGTGTTTCCAACCTCACACCATGTTTCAGTGGCACAAACGTAGCAAAACTTCATATACAGTGATAGCACATACCACTTCACAGGATATTAATGGTCAGCCGATTAAGACTTTTAAAATGATACCGCACAAGGCATAGTTTGTTCAAAACATATCATAATTACATCACCATGGTGACTATGGGGTGTAGAGTGTCACAGAGGGACCAACTCTCAAACTGCACAGATGGGTCACAGAACGCAGCAATAGTGGTTCTCCAGAGAGGAGGAGGTTACAGCTGAGGTGACAGGCCCGGGGTAGAGTTAGATTTGAGAGTCATTCATGTATCATGAAATTGCTTGGGAAATTAGTTTAGCGGGAGGAAAAAGGAAGGGTCTGAGGCTGGATCCTGATGAATGCCAGGAGCGAGGAGGATGAGAAGTCACCAAAGGGGAGACACAGAAGGAGTGGTTGGTGGGAAAGGAAGGGATCTAGATAGCGTCAGAAGCACAGAGAGGGGAAAGGTGTGAGGGAGAAGGGGCAGGTCGACAGTGATAAAGAGGAGAGATGGAAGAGACGGTGCATAGAGAAGAGTCCCTTAGATTTGGCCAGGAAGAGGTTGCTAATTACTTCAGCGTGAGCATTTTTGGTTGGTGAGGATGGGAGGCATTTTGGAGGGGACTGAGGGAAGGAGGTGGAGGCAGCTGGAATAGACAGGTTGGAAGGGAAGGAATGAGAAGGGTTGGTAGCTAGAAAGACAAATGATTTTGAGACTGAGTTTCTTCTTGATAAGGGAAACAAGATCCTGCTTGAAAGCGGCAGGAAAGGAGCCCAAAGAGGGAAGAGAAGTTAAGGACAAGCGAGTGGGTGGAGATGAGAAGGGAGCTAGTTAGAAAAACAGGTAGGATGACATTGAGTGGACAGAAGGCGGGAGGAGACCTTGAGGTCTCTGACTGGCATAGAGGAGGCTATACAGGGGTGCTGGAACAACTTTCATAGTGGGGGTGCTGAAAGCTGGAACCACGTCTCTGGTTTTTATTACTACATGAAGCCAGGGAGTGCTTCTGCACCCCCCCAGCACTCGTAGTTCCAGTAGTGGGTTGGGGTGAGAGCAGTATGTAATATTGTCACTGAAAAACAATCCCTCTTGCAACATTTTCCCTGACATTATTTTGGGGAAAGTCACCATAAATAGCCTGCCCAAACTGGCAGAAATGCGTGCACTAAATCATTGTGCTGCTGACGAGCCACTTAAAGTTACACGGGTAAAAGAATCTGGGTGGTGTCAGGCAGAAACACCAGTCAGATGTTTCCCTATGGTTCACTCTGTACCTTGGCACTGCCCTTTGCTGCTCCAGCAAATTACCAAGTTGCGGCATCCAGAGCAAACTCAGAGGACATTGCCTGGTGCGGGCTCTGCTCCCATGTCACCCTTCCACTCCCTGATCAAAGAAAGTTGTTTAATCTTCAAGACTATGGACTCTATAGCCAAAGTACACAACAAGTGTAATGCCGAACAGCCATGCCTGATTCCATGGAAAAAATTAAAAGGGGTGGAAAGGCAATGTATTTCTTCACACAGCGCACAGTCAACCCATGGAACTCTTTGCCAGAGCATGTTGTGAAGGCCAAGACTATAACAGGGTTCAAAAAAGAACTAGATAAGTTCATGGAGGATAGGTCCATCAATGGCTATTAGCCAGGATGGGCAGGAATGGTGTCCCTGGCCTCTATCTGCCAGAAGCTGGGCATGGGCAATGGGGGATGGGTCACCTGTTCTGTTCATTCTCTGTGAAGCACCTGGCATTTGTCACTGTCAGATGACAGGATACTGGGCTAGATGGACCTTTGGCCTAATTTAGTGTGGCTATTCTTATGTTCTTAATGATTAGTGTTTACCATTGTCAAAGGGGGATTAGGGAGCTGTCAGTTTTATACTCTGAAGATGGATTGTATTATTCTCTCCCCATCTCATTTTATTAATAACTTTAAGACTTTCACAAATAGGCTGAGTTGGCTGGTACCAGTGCCCAATTACTTGGTAATCTCAAGACACCAGCTGGTGAGCACTTCAGCCCTGTCCGGCTGCTCGCCTTGATGAGGCCCAAGTCAGAGCTCACTGTGCTGTTTGCCACTGAGATACCGGTGACTGTGAGGTGTTGAAATGCCTTGGGACACACCTGGCTAGTCCAGAATGCACTTCTACCGAGGGTTGTATTGTTATATTATATGACTATCAATGCCCTTTTATCTATAGGTGCTGACATAATTTCTGTCATTTATTGTAGTTATTTCCTTCCACCGGTAAACATCACCACCATTTTTCAAGATTGGATTCTTGAACCAAGGCAGCTAACTAATATTTAGACACCTACATAAACGGTCTGATTTTCAAAGGTGTTGAGTGCCAGTATGAAGTCACTGAAGCTACTGGTGCTCTGTTGCTTCAAAAATCAGGTGTCTCATTTATGTGCCTAATGTGGATTTATGGGCTAGGGATAAAATTCTCAAAATCACATAAGTCCCATTTTCTAAAGCGACGTAATATATGTCTATACTGAAACAAAACAAAACAAAAACCAACGTGGCAGCAGCAGTCTCAGAGCCTGGGTCAGTTGACTCAGGTTCATATTACAAGACTAAAAATAGCAATACAGATGTTTCCACTTAGACTGGAGTCCGGGCTCTGAGACCCTCCCCATGTGCTGGGATTTTTAGCATGACCTCTGTGTGAGCATGGAGATGGTGAATGAGGCTTAGCTTTCATAGGGTTTCATAATCTAATTTTTCTGCGATGACAATTGCACGGAGGAAAATTCTGAGGTCTGCTTGAGATAATCCTTGAGAGACAGCCTATGGACATTAACTTGCATATTGCTGTGAGCACATACGTCTTCCATACGCAGAATTGATGTTGATAAGGCAGGTACTTCTTGGAAAATGAATTTGAATTTGGGAAACAGGGTTCCTCATTGGGACAGGATGTATTTGCCTTCTTGGGGGAATTGGAGTGTAGTATAGAAAAGCATGGCTAGGAAAGAGTAAATTCCTGCCTCTGAGCAAAGAGGGGGCACAGGCGCTGACTTTCCAAAGTGCCAGGGGTCTCACAAAATATCTGCTTTATGTGTTAAAGCCCCACCTCCTGGAGTCATGGTAGTCTATGAGAATCTCCACTTTTCATTAACCAAAAACAAACAAACGTAGTTTCTAACCTTGTTATTGGAGAAAGAGTCTTGAAAACATGACCCAACTATCATGAAAAGGCTCAGAAACGAGGCCATTAAAAAGAACCCAACATTTATTATGTTTTTTTAAATATCATGATTTTAAAGCCAATCCCTTGTGATATTTTGGGGCCTAACTCATGATTTTCGAATGCTTAAGGCATAGGCACTGATTTTTGTTTTTTTGCTTTTGAATAAGTTTGTGTGTTTGGGGGTGTGTGGCTATTTTCAGCATATTTATACACTTCTTTCATATTCCAGTTATTGAATGTGTCTATCGTTGGTATCTTTACTATTTTAATAATGATTCAATTGTTATGAACTACATAATTACATTATGACCTCAGAAAAATTAGATTATGAAGTCCGGTTCGTTGATGCTCATCGACCAAGGGAGGCTGCATTGACAAAGCAGGTCGTCATATGCAGCCCCCCGAGCGTAGAGGTCGGCTGCCTGTATTTCTTGGCCAGTTTGGAATCTGTTCAGCAGGGTCCAAAGGTGACAGGCCCCTGGGCTGACTCTGCCTCCCCTAAACTCCCCCCCCAGCCTGTAGGACCCCCCCCCCTCCAGCACAAGGGCTCCCTGCACCTGGAACTGGACACATTTCACAAGGGGCAGCTGCAGAGGGCCTGGACCTCAGCACTGCCTGTACCCCACGAAGGGGGGGGTGGTAGAGAGAGCCCACTGGCACTGCATGCTGGGGGCTGTAGTCTTTCTGTCCCGCGGTGCATGCTGGGATCGGTAGTTCGCCGGCCCCTCTTGGGGAGCTAGGATCAGGCGTCTCTGCCGAGAGGGTTTATAATTGGTTGTACACTGTCACGTGCTCCGATCCTTGCTCCTGGTTGGCTGGTGGTCCAGTCGGCTGCCTCCGGACCGGGTAGAGCGGGCCGGATGTAGCCCAGGTAACGGGCCGGCAGCGGGTGGGTCCTGGGATGGGAGCTGAGAGCCCGGGGCGGGCGCTGGGTTGTGGGAAGGGAACCCTGAAGGGAGGGGATGTGAATGGTCTGTTGTGGGGAGGGGAGCGGCTGTGGGGGGGAGGGGTCGGGGGCAGGGGTCTGGGAGAGGTTGGGGGGGGAGCGG
>NW_020664439.1:44428851-44469753 GCF_002925995.2 Terrapene triunguis
GGGGGGGACTGTGAAGGTTGGGTCTGGGTTGGCATGTTTGTTGGGGAAGGGTCTTGGAAGTTTTAGGAGAAAAACTTTGGGGAGGCATCTGGCCAGGCATGCGTAGAGAGGGGGATTAACAGGGCATGACTGAGAGGGGAGTGAGTATTGCTCCAAATACCTTGTGAGATCATATCCTGAGCAGTAGCAGGTGTCTGTACCCACAGTGAGGTTTATCTCTATTTCATACTTTTGTCTAGCTTGGCCTGTCAGTTAATGGTGAGATTACTTATATGAGAGGAAGGTGTCAGGCTGCACTGGGATAATTTACTCCTGGGGGAATTTTGCGCCACCGCGTGTGCGCAGAATTCATGTCCCCCGCAGATTGCAGAATTTTTATTTTTCTGGCACAGAATGCCCTCAGGAGTAATAACTACTCAGACCATTTGATGTGTTCTTTTTTTGCAGTATTGGATTCTTCATGGCCAACAACTGGTTTTGAATAAGATTTCAGCTAATATGGTTCAAGCGATTAAGTGGAAACGGTTAGTGACTTTTTGTTTGTGAGTTTATCAGCCTCTCTCACCCACTCCCAAAGTTATGATTCCTGGTTCATTTTAATTTATAGATTTCAGTTGGAGACGTAAAGTCTTGGAAGAGGCCGACAGAGCTTCACTTGTGTTGAAAATGCTGGGAGACAGAGTGCAGTCAGCTACAAAAGAAAATCTTTACAAAGACCCCACATTTCCAGCAAGCGACACCTCCCTATTTTTTAACTATTCCACCCCACTATCACAATTCAAAGGGGAGATTTCCTGGCTGAGACCTCAGGTGAGTTTTGAGACGTGTTAGCTTAATGGTTTAACAAAATTTGACTTTCCATTAACCAGTGTTCAGTTACTGTTTCTAGTTCTTTGTATGGTTCTGAAATACAAAAATGACAAAAGTAGTGTGTTATGGTTGCTGGGCTAACTGTATCTCTGGCCACTTTGAGAGCCCTGGACTAAAGTACTCTGTGTATCAAATGTGTTTACCCAGCAAATCTGACTAAGTTTGGCACCTGTGATTCTTCCCTTTAGGCCTCTGTCACTAGTGGTGAATATGATAACTTAATGGCCTTCTTAAAAAACAAAGTATTGTTTATTTTCCCTTTTTTCTTCCTCTACACTTTATCCCTGGATAATCTCATTTGCAAACACAAATTCAACTACCATCTCTATGCTGAAGACTCACAGGAATACCTCTCTACTCCAGATCAGTCTCCTTCTGTCCAGACTAAGATCTCGGCCTATCTCTCTGAAGTCTCCTTGTGGATGTCTAGCCATCAGTTCAAACTCAACATGGCTAAAACAGAGCTCTTAGTCTCCCCCCCCCCCCCCCCAAGTCCTCTTCTCTCCCCCCCCAAGCTTTCTCAGTCAGTGTGGACATCATCACCATCCTTCCTGTCACTCAGGACCATAACTTGGGTGTCATCTTCAGGTCAGGCCTCTCTGTAGGCCTTCACGTCAAGACTATGTCTAAATCTTGCCCATTCTTTCTGTACAACATCTCAAACATACTGTCTTTCCTGTCCATCCACCCAGATGAACTCTTATGCAGGCTTTCATCATCTCACATCTTGATTAGAGCAATATCCTTTTCTCTGGCCTTGACAAATGCTATCTTGCCCCTCCCATATCCATTCAGAACACTGCTGCAAAGATTCTTCTTCTAGTTCATCACTTTGACGATGTCACCCTTCTCTTTGAATCCCTCCACTAGCTCCCCCTTCTCTGTCTCATCAAACATAAGCTACTTGTCTTCGGTTTTGAAGGCCTTTATGCCCTATCACCCCCCCCCCCCACACACACACACCCAATCATCTCTCATTCGGTATTGAAATGTCGATGCCAATCTCCATAGCCCATTTGTTAAATTTTCAAACTATCACCTTTGTGCCTTCTCCTGGGCTTGCCCGTCATGCTTGGGAGGAGCGCACAATAAATACTGCAAAGCTATCCGAGGGAAACGGTGGGGGCGAAAGACCTCTCTGGCTTCAAGATTAGGCTAGATAAGTTTATGGAGGGAATGGTTTAATGGGATAACGTGATTTTAGTCAATTAGGTAATAAAGTGCCATTGCTGGTAAAATGTGTCTGGCTAGAGAATCTTGCCTGTATGCTCGGGGTTCTACTGATCGCCATATTTGGGGTCGGGAAGGAATTTTCCTCCAGGGTAGATTGGCAGAGGCCCTGGAGGTTTTTCGCCTTCCTCCGCAGCATTGGGCAGGGGTCGCAAGCTGGAGGATTCTCTGCGACTTGAAGTCTTTAAATCACGATCTGGAGACTTCAACAGCTGAGTTAAGGGAAAGTGGGTGGGTCAGCTTTTGTGGCCTGCATCATGCGGGAGGTCAGACTAGATGACCATAATGGTCCCTTCTGACCTTTAAGTCTATGAGTCTATGAGTAATTACTTTCCTTTGCCGACAAAAACCTGACAAGCTGCTGGTGTGCTGGGACTACCGCCTGTTGTGTCTCATTGTTTCCTTGTACTCCCTTGTCTTCTGTATCCATCTGTTGTTTCTTGTTGTATATTTAGATTGTAAGCTCTTTGCAGCAGGGACCATTTTTTTGATCTTTGCTTGTACAGCATCTAGCACAATGGGGTCCTGGTCCATGACTGGGGCTCCTAGACCATATGGTAAAACAAATAATAACTAATAAGCATATTTCCCAGTGTGGGGCTCAGCTAGCCAAACAGAAAAGTTGCAAACCAGCAGCTCAGGAGGGCTAATTCATTCAATTTCCTGCTCTCTGTAATGTTTACAAGAAAAGTGAAGCGAGATCCATTTCTTAATTTCAACATTGCTGGAAGATTCTCTGCATCTTGAAGTCTTTAAACCATGATTTGAGGACTTCAATGGCTTAGACACAGGTTTGATACAGGAGTGGGTGGGTGGGTGAGATTCTGTGGCCTGCGTTGTGCAGGAGGTCAGACTAGATGATCATAATGATCCCTTCTGACCTTAAAGTCTATGATTCTATGATCATATCAGACTAATTGGTTGTTTTGCAGTTTAGATCAATAGCTTGCTTAGCAATGGCAAACTGTGTTTTGCTTGGCCAGATAAGGGTTTTGGGTTTTTTTGTACTGGGATGCTGAATTCTTTCATAGCTTGCATCCTATGCTGCCCTGATAATGTACCTCAACCTTGCTTGTGAGTTGTGACCTGCACAACTACTAGGGAATGGGTTATTTCTCTCTTTGTTCATTCACTTCTTGTCTCTTTGCTGAGATTATCAATAGATTTCATCATCAATAATACATTACTATCTACCAAGATCTGGACTGAGACCCACCAGAGTTATTTCACATAGGTCACCTACTGAATAGTAGTCATACTGTAACAACTCTTGTTGTCAGTAGCTACCGGTGTGGTGCTCTGCTCTTGTTCGATGATAACAGTCGGCTGCGTGCGTGTTCCCTCTGTGTGCTGCCCTAGTTCTGCGCAGATCGCTGACGCAGCAGACCCCGAGAAAACCCCCAAAGACCACAGATTCTGATAAGGTACGAAGGAACCCGAGCCAGGTTTATTGTCAAACGAAGCACAGTAATAGTTTCCTATAGACTCTACAGGACATACTACGAATATGTGCCCCCTGGCAATGGACACAGCTCAGTCAGTGGCGGGACTTTCCACTGCCCCCTAGGCTGGCCAAAGATGCGCACTCCGGGACCTACTTTTATACAGTTACAGGACAGATTACTCATCCCTACTGACGTATTGAGGTACAGCCCCATGACTCATTGGGGGCTGTCTCCTCCTTTGATCATGTTGTTTCTATCCATCACGCTGTCCTTTTGACCCTGTCTTTAAGATGCACCTGCTTCTAGCAGCCCTCTTCTTGCCACCTTCTGTGAGTGGGGCCTACCTCTGGCTCACAGCCCAGCTTTTGCTTAGCAATGCCTGGAAGTACTTTGGTTCAGGCTTCAGACTGGACCTTTGACACAAGAGGTTATGTTTCAGGGCCTCATCTTACTACAACTCTCAGTTAGTGGTAACCTGTGCTGTATTCAAACAGGAATGAAAGGTGGAAGGCCCCTTATTGTGTTAATCGTCTCATGAGCCATCCGATTCCACAAAACATAGACTTGTTTGGCTTAGACTGTCTTGCAGGATTTAACCTTAATGTTTGCTTTATTTTAGGAAATTTGTTCTGCTCCTCGATTGTTTTCAGACAATCCACAGGAGGTGCAAGTGAAGCAAGGGATTTTGGGAGATTGTTGGTTCCTGTGTGCCTGTGTTGCTTTGCAGAAGAGTAAATACCTGCTAACTAAGGTATAGAACAGCTTCTTGTAATGTTTCATGTCCTAGCACAGGGGTTCTCAAACTGGGGGTTGGGACCCCTCAGGGGGTCGCGAGGTTATTACATGGGGGGTCGCGAGCTGTCAGCCTCCACTCCAAACCCCGCTTTGCCTCCAGCATTTATAATGGTGTTAAATATATAAAAATTATGTTTTTAATTTATAAGGGGGGATCACACTCAGAGGCTTGCTATGTGAAAGGGGTCACCAGTACAAACGTTTGAGAACCACTGTCCTAGCGGATTCTCCTGTATGCTCCATTAACATTTTTATTTTTCCCTAGCCTTTTCCAACTCAATGAAACTTCTATGATGTACTCTGATGCTCTGTCTCTACTCTTTGATGTTATGACATTATTTCTATTTATGCTATGATGTAGAACAGCTGCAATTGACCATGTTTTAAGTGGTGGTTTCCTCAAAAGAAAGTCCCTGTTTGTCTTGATTTTGTTAATATTGCTTTGTCTTCTTCCAGGTAATTCCTCCAGGTCAGCCCAGCTGGACAGATGAGACATACACAGGCTGTTTCACTTGTCAAGTCTGGCAATTTGGACATTGGGTGGAGGTAACCATTGATGATCGCCTGCCTTGCCTTGGGTGTAAACTCTGCTTCTCCCAGTGTCAGACAGAAGATGTGTTTTGGCTTCCCTTACTGGAAAAGGTCTATGCCAAGTATGTGAACTTCATTGGAGGAGGAGATTTAAATTGCAGTAATGACTAGCACATATTCTACATAGTGCTTTGTTTGATTGGATTGCATTCCTGCCATGTGGGCTTCCAGAGCCCTCTCTAGGACTTGAACTCTTTATATTTCACTGTATATAGACTGATAATTGCCAGAGTTTATCCTGGATCACCCAGATACAGTTCCACCCTCACACAGGGTGAGATTTTCTTACTGAAAGGAATTGTGAAAAAATAAGAGTTTTTTTTTTTATAATGACCCAGCAGCTGATAGACTGCAGTGATGCTCAGCTAGCTACTAGCTGCAGATCACCTAGCTTAGTAAGACCGAAATAAAGTTTTCCCTATTGCATTATTTGAGAAGATTTAAGGTAGACATCAAGGGTCAGATCTTCAGCTATTGAAAATATATGTTGCTCCACTGAAATAATGAAGCTACGCCAATTTATGTTAGCTGAGGCTCAGGCTTTGAATATTTCTCTCTTGCATACTGCTGCCTAACCATCCCTTGTCACTCATTTGCTGGTTTTGTCAGGAGTTATGGACCCTGGAATGTTGTTGTTGTTTTGTTTTGTGTTTGATAGTGGGGCCATTGTTTTATAAAACAAGCAGCAAAATACGATCTCAGCCCACAATACAGTGTAGACTGACAAAGCAGTTCAGAGATCAAATGCTTTGGATAAGGTGGACACCAAACTGTTACAAGATCTTAGAGAAGGGTTTGTTTAGCCCCCATCAGAGGACAAACACCTTTTAAGGTGAAGTTTCCCAGCTAGCTGTAGATATGCTGAAGTTAAGGTACATGTTTCTGTCAAGGCACCTTTGGCACATTAACCTTTTCTTCTTACTGTTGGTTTGCCCGGTAAATATTGTTTTGACCATTTCTTACAGAAATTTTATGAATCTGGTTTAGTACTCTTTCAGTGTGTTCATTCACTCTGCTTTGTAGTTACCGCAAATAATAACCCAACCTCCCTGATCCCACAAAATAAAACAGGTGGGAGAAAAAACTAGTTTGACTGTGTTTAGCAAACAAAGAATATATTAAGGGGAGGTATGTTAGAAACGTTATTTTTTAAACATTACGAACTATATTGTACATCATGAATGGTGATGAAAATTCTAATATGATGAGGTGCGAATGACAAGCAGTGAGCAGTTTCTGTACAGGAAAGGATTGTATCAAGCTTTCCCTAAGGCAGTTGGATGTCTTCTTTTTCTTTCCCTTTTCCCATCAGGTAGCCTATCGGTCTTCCCAGGTTTGCTGGTCCAACGCTCACTCCATATCGACTCCATCCTCCCGTAACAGTCTATTGACCGTTTTCTTGGCCATCCTCTTGTTCGCAGCCTGTGAACTTTAGTCCCAAATGTCTCCTTAAAAAGATTTCCTTCTCCATCCTTCAAACATGCCCATACCATCTCCGCTTCCTGTCTTGCAGCTTCTGTCTGATACCGCAGACCTTGGTTTCACTCCTGATGTCATCATTCCACATGTGTTCCAGCAATGTCACCTCTTTCACTGCCCTCAAACATCTCATTTCAATGACTTCAGGTCTTCAAGTGCTTCTCGTCGGTCACCCATTTCTCTGATCTGTAGAGAAGAGCTGGTCTTACCAGAGTTTTGTATAGTTGTCTCTTAAATAGTCTGGGCATATGCTTATCATAAATCACACCACCTATCTTTGCAAGTTTTGTCTCACGCCCAGTTCTCTGTTGACTTCTCTGTTTGCTGCTAGCCAGCCACCAAAGTACTTGAATGCAGAAACCTGATTTAGTTGCTGGCCCTCAATGTTAATATTAATCTATTTTGGTCCCATGTGAATCACCCACATTACTTCAGTCTTTTCTTTAGTCCTTTTGAGGCCATAATTTGTTAGTTTCCTGTTCCTGGACCAAATCTTCTGCACTATCGGCCATTAGTGCAATATGGTCTCCATACATCAACTTTGGACCACCTTCCATTTGGATTTTCTTACTTATGAAGTCCATCACAGTCATGAATAGTAATAGATTAAGCACTGAACCCTGGTGGAGCCCAACCTTCACCTCAAAACACTCTGTTACACTGGTGTGTGTGTCCACTTGTCATGAAACTGTCATATAAACCCATCACCATCTGGACAAGGTCCTCTGGTACCTCATAGAATCATAGCAGAGGCACCAGCAGTCACCTAGATACTTTGTTGAATACGTGAGGTGTCTGATGGCCTAAATATTCTATAGCTGCAGTGGCACCTTTTATGTCATACTAACGTCAGGCTCCCCGTGGGGACATATGTGTGATTAAAATAAAGACAAAATGTTCATTTTAGGAGTAAAGTTTGAAATATGTGCCACTGTTTTTTGTTTTGTTTTTTGTTTTGTAGGGTGCATGGGTCTTATGAGCAGTTATGGGCAGGGCAAGTGGCAGATGCTTTAGTTGACTTGACTGGAGGTCTAGCTGAGAGATGGACCCTAAAAGACCCTGGAAGAAGCATGGAAAGAGAGAGGACTGGTAGAGTTTTGGAGAAGATGGTATTTAGGAGACTGATGAACCTGAAGGAACGATGTGTGATAAGTTGCTCAGTCCTCAGCTCCAGGCAAGGTAATATGAGCATTCCAGAGATTCTTAAACATAGCAACTGTCTCTGTCTCTTCCCATAAAAGGAAAAAAGTAAGGGAAAGTAGTGCTTCAGCACCACTGGTCTATGGATACTCAAAGCTAACTAGCATGTTTCTAGGGATTCTGGTGATCAGCATTTCTCTTCACTCTTCTGATCATAGATACATAAACCAGGCAGTTATTTGTCTCTGTGTACAGTGTGGGTTGCATGTTCATCTGTTGTGTTCACAGGCAGAGCAGTGGACTTGTAGCAACTTTCTTCAGTAGAAAGTGAATCTTTTTCACAGTGGATGGAGAGCTTACTTCCTCTTGCCTTGAAAAAGAATGCTGGGTAGTTTTCTACCTCCTAAAGATAGTTATCTTTCCTGTACAGGTGCCAGTGAACTGGGAGAATTTCATGCCTTTATTGTCTCAGATATGCTTCATCTCTCCAGAGTCTCGGGCAAGGAAATCATCTTGCTACGAATACAAAACCCTTGGGGGAGGCGGTGTTGGAAAGGACACTGGAGGGAAGGGTAAGTGGCTTGTTTTCATTTAGAATACTCTTTTTAAGGTACTACCATAAAGATGAAGATATTTATTGTGTTGAGCACAAAGTGTGTGTGTATATTACAGAGAATAGTATTCATAATAGGCTACAACAGAGAAGAGTTGCAGAGTACGGTAGCCTTATTTCATAGAACCTTTTTTATGAGTTCAACATACATCATCATGGATCTTGTGGGTCTTAATTTTTTGAGGCTTTGGGTCTGGCAATCCAGATGTCCAAATACATGATACATTGATAGGAAATATGTTTTTTGGGGGGGGGGGGCGGGGGAGTTTAAATGGGTTATAGATTGTTGTAATAAGCTATCAATCTGTGATTTTTGGTATCTAGAAAATGTGTGAATTTAAGCTCCCAGGCTCATCTTCTGAAGGGATTGTGCAGGTTTCCTTTGAGGATGAGGACTGAGAGGTCAGATATAGAGTGATCACTTTGTGAAAAGTGTTCACCCACAGGTGATATGGTGCTTGTCTTTTATCATATTTCTGTATGAGTTCTTCTGAGAGCATAGTGGTTGTCTCATTTCACCTTCATCAGTGGTTTTCAACCTTTTTTCATTTGTGGACCCCTACAAATATTTCGAGTGGAGTTGTGGACTCCTTTGGAAATTCAACCTGTGGTCTGTGGACCCCTCCCATAGACGTCTTAGACTGAAAACTGACTGAACAGAATTCAACTATACATGTTGCACATGCTCAGCACAACATTTGACGCGGTATGAGAAAGGGTGCTAGACAGTGGACTTGTATGGTAATGACAACACTTCCAGGTTTTGATCTGGGGATATTTACATACTTTTGATTAATCAGAAAAACAAAATGCCTTTTCTTGATCTGAAATTTTATTTTCATAGTCTACCTTTTGTAGACCCCTTAAACATAGACCGCAGACCACAGGTTGAAAACCACTGACTTAAATAGTTGTTGTCTGTAATTCACTTAATCCCCTCTCCCCCAGATTTTTTTTTTCTTATTTTTGTGTCTGGAAAGGTGTGTTATCAGGCCACTTCACTTGAATGGTCCCTTGAAATATGTATTAACTAGATATGCTCAGTGGTGAGCTGGTTCGCTTGAACCGGTTGTTAAATTTAGAAGCTGGTTTAGAACCGGTTGTTAAAGGGGTGAGCAATTGGGAGAGGGAGGTTTTTCTGTCGTTACACCGGCCCGTGGGTGACATCCGGCCCGCCTGAGCTCCCAGTTGGGGAGGCTCCCCGGCCCCTCCCCTGCCTTTCCCCCTCTCGCAGAGCCTCAGCGTGCCGTGCCGCCGGCGCCAGCGCTCTGGACTGCTCCTGGGCAGCTCCTGCCGCTTTGAGCGGCATGGTAGCGGGTGGGGCTGCGAGCTCCAGTGGGCCGCGCGGCATTCATACACGCTGCCCTGAGCAGCATGGTAAGGGGGCCGGGCCGGGGCTGGGAGGAGGGGTTGGATAAGGGGCAGGGAGGGGGTGGAGGTTCTGGGGTGGTGGTCAGGGGACAGGGAACGGGGGGGGGGGGGGGGAGGGGGGGGAGTCCGGGGGGGCAGTTAGGGTGGGGGGTCTCGGGAGGGGATGGTCAGGGGACAAGGAGCGGGGGGGGTTGATGGGTTGCGGGTTCTGAGGGGGGCAGGACGTGGGTGGGGGTTGGATGGGGACGGACGGACAGGGGGGCTTGTACTCACAGGGCAGTTCC
Organism: Terrapene triunguis; assembly: GCF_002925995.2. NCBI lineage: Eukaryota > Metazoa > Chordata > Testudines > Emydidae > Terrapene > Terrapene triunguis. The sequence goes on from NW_020664439.1 coordinate 44,438,670, forward strand.
CTACCGGGTTTTCGGCGGAGGATCCTTCACTCGCTCCGGGTCTTCGGTGGTTCTGAAGGGCCCGCCACCGAAGTGCCGCCTAAGACCCGGAGTGAGTCAAGGACGTGCCGCCGAAGAGCCAGTAGGGAACCGGTTCTTAAGACTTTGGCAGCTCATCACTAGTTATGCTAAACAATCTGTTCCACCTTGTATTTAACCGTGATAGTCTGAGTACATTTCCCAGACCTGAAGAAGAGCTCTATGTAAGCTCAAAAGGTTCTCTATCATCAACAGAAGTTGGTCCAGTAGAAGATATTACCTCACCCACCTTGTCTTTAATGTCCTGGGACCAACACAGCTACAACAACACTGCATAGAGAAAAAGTTAGCCTAATTTAAAAATTAGTGTGGTTTTATGTGGTGTCTAGCACATAAAGGAAGACGCACTCCTTGCCTCAAAGAACTTAAAGCTGTAGTACCCTGTTCTGTAAAGTGCAGAACGTTTTTCAGTCTCAGTAAAATTAATTGGAATTGCAATTAGTAGGACCCTAAATAATTAGTTGTGGCTCAGATCTTCAACTTGTAGTAACTTGGAAGCCAACATGCTAAAAAGGTCTTGCCCTACTGCTCTATGGAAATGGTGTGTCGGTGATGCAAGGGGCTTAGTAAGTGGCTCCAGAAAACCCTTCTAAAACAGACATATTTAATTTTATTTGTTGAACCACTTTTTTGTGTTTGGAGTTGTTTTTTTCACTTCTTCTTTCCATCATGCACAAGTTCTAAAACCTGATTTTTTTAAAAAACAACAATAAACAAAAGTACAAGTACTTTTCACATTGTCCAGTGTTCATTGTAAATAAGTTATCTATTTTACCTGGGAGCATGTTCCATAATCCCTTACTCTCTGGTTTAGCTGGTTTCTAGGTCTTCCTTCACAGAGATTGCCTATCTATAATTTCTGTTTCCAGTCCCAATGATTAATAACTAGAGGAAATGTATGGATGAACACAACAGTAAAATGAAAAACTACTTTTTTTTTCCTCACTAAGCAATTTTTGATAGAAGATTTTTGTAGAACTCTATTGGGAGTGTGAGCAAACAGCCTAGACATTGACTTTTGTGAATTTATTTGCAGTGGTCAAGGGTGGAGCCAATTGGATCCAGTAGTTGCTTCAGAATTGCTTTCCCAGATCCAGGAAGGAGAATTCTGGGTTGAGGAAGAGGAGTTTTTCAAGGAGTTTGATGAGATTACCATTGGATTTCCAGTCACTGAAGATGGACAGCTTCAGAGCCTCTATACAGGTACGATGTGGACAAAGGGACTTATTCGTAACAAATCAGATTAGTTTAATGGGGAAGTCTGATTTGAATTAAAAAGGGCCAAAATTAGACTTGTTTAGCACTAGACCTTTGTGGTTTCCAAAACGTTTTCCAAATTTTATTGAGTATGCACTGAGTGCGTACTCTGGGTGAGATTGGAGAACAGAACTGGCCCCGACTTGGTAAGTAAATTAAACTTATTAACTTTTTGCTTTCTCTACATTTCTCTGATTTACTGGAAAAATCCTCTTCCTTATTTGCCAATAATTTTAAGAGTTGCAAGTGAAAATGGTTATGCAAAGCTCAGGGACTCGCATACTTTGAGGCTGTGGAGATTGCTGCAGAGCTGACCTCCCTGCTATAGAATTATGCTCCGAAATCTCAACTTTCATTTAAAAAAATGTTTCTAGCCCTTCTGGTTACAGTGCATACTCCATGCACTATTCCATGCAGCCTAGGCATCAGGAGGTTTGGGAATGATAGCTGGAGTTCAGCTCACAGGCAGCAAAGGGGTAAAACAGAAGTGTAAGCTGTCAAGCTAGGTTGTGTGGAGAACAGTGCAGTAGCTGAAGCCTGGGGAGATAAGTTGCTGATGCCATCTACAAACTCTCACCTTCCCTGGCACACACGGGGAGAATCTGGTTCTGAATTAGGTCATCTGAACAGCACCGGAGGAACAGAAGCCTGGGGAATGGAGCCAGGTTTACGTAATCCTGCCTCAGTGTAGGAGGCTGGACTTGATGACTCCTCAAGTTCTCCTCTGCCCTTCATCTCTATGATTCTGTGCTTACTCCAGGGAAAGACCAGTAGAAGGCATTTTGGCCCCGATTTGGCAAAATATGTAAACCCGTTTGTACGTCAATTCCTATTCCCCAAAGTATTAAATCATGTGCTTAAGTGCTTTGTGGAATACAGATTGTTTGCTGAATTCAGGTCACATTAAGTAGTGTAGTAAGTTCTCCTTCTCCTGCTCCTCCACACCCCCAGAGGTGTAGGTGTTGCAGTTACACCTTCATCCCACCTCAAGATGATCTATGGAGTAGCGAATTGGAATTCCGACCTACGCTTGCTGTAAAGTTCTTAACATCAGCTCATGTTTGCAAATGAGACGATCTCTATCTAGGTTATTTTATTGTCCTCGTTTGCTGCAATATCAGATACAAAATATTTAAAAGCAGAAATACCAGTATTTTACTCTCTTCCTTCCCAACCTGTAGGCCTTTCCTGTGTCTGTTGCTGCTGGGTGGAAAGAAGGAGATTGCACAGGAGTTTTAAAGCCTTTTTTTTCAGGCTGAAGAATTGTTTGCTATGTCTGGCCCCTTGGTGTGGGGGTTAGTCCTTTCCCGTAGAAAATTTTATTGGGGAGCCCTGTAATGATCTCTTCCAACTGGGAGACAAATTTGAGGTTTCAGACTTGTAGAAATAGTTCTGCATATGATCTTTAAGGATAAAGTTCCTCAGCTTCCCACTCTGACTTGCTTGGGATATCTTGGCTGTGAACGTTAGCTCACAGAAAATGGCACTGCCACAGCAATGCTGTCAGTCTGGAGACTCCTGAGCCACAAAAATGAATTGTTTCCAATTGCTGATGTGCGTTACCTGTTTTTCTTTCTTAGAGAAAGTGCTGAGTCATACTCAGAATCTCTGTGGATCCTGGGTGAAAGGCCAGTCTGCAGGTGGTTGCCGTAACAACAATAGCTTCCCTATTAACCCCAAGTTCTGGCTGAGGATATGTGAGCAGAGTGAGGTGTGCATTGCTCTTCTGCAGAAACCCAGGAAGTACTGTGCTGATTGGGTTGGAAGAACTCGGAATCTGACCCGCTTAGCAGAGGAAGGTTCATCTCTGACTGAAGACATTCAAGGGAAGAATTACCAGGCGGTGGGACTGCATATCTGGAAGGTAATTAGGGGTAACTTTTTCAAACTTCTAGTTGGGCCAAGAAGAAAAGTTTCCAGAAAAACAGGAGCATCTGACACAGTCCCTCATTTGCTATAGCAATGCCATGTGTCAATTGTTCATAGAAGTCAGGGGTGTAAAAGACCTATTAGACGAGCCTCCCCATCTCACAGGGTCATTGAAGGATTGTTGCTTATCGTACATCTACCAGGGCTTTATTCCATTTATTCTTAAACCTTCCAAGCAGTGAAGCTTCCACTACTTCTCTTTGGAGACTGTTCCCCCAGTCAGGACATTGCAGTATTAGAAAGTTTTTCCTGATAATCTGCCTAATTTTTCCCTTTCTTAATGTCGACTCCTTTCTCCTAGTTCAGCCCCCTTGTACTATCCTAAGAGGTTCCTCTCTCGCCTTGGTGTCTACACCCTTCACATGTTTGTATACTGTTATGTCTCTCCCTTAATTATCACCTCTTATATATGTTTTAATCTTTTAAAATCTCTGTTAATCTTTTCTCATAAGTCAGTCCTTTCACCACCCTACTTGTTTTGTTGCTTTTCTCTGGGTTCTTTCTAGTTTCTTAAACTCTGTCTAATAATGTGTGTACCCAGAATGCAACACAATGTGCATAGGAAGAAAACTAATTTCAGAGCTGCCTAGTACAACTGAAAATAATTTTACTCATTTGTATATGCAATTTTGTGCAACTCTGTTTTGCATACTCAGGCTATCATGGAGGTGTTCAAAAACTTCAGAAATGGTTTTTTATGCTTGCCAGTTGCACAGTGATCTGCCCCTGGGTTCATTAATATAATTTCACCTCCAAGTGTAATTTACACTATGAAAATATCTTCTAACAGCTTTTTTCTTCTTAATTACTTTTGTAAACAAGAACATAATTAGTAGTGGATGAAGGCTTATTTTAGTGATGCTCAGGCCAAACTCTTTAACTCAAAATATGAGCAGTATTTTTCTCCTAATCTCCTTTAATTCCCCACAGATCTCTGTTACACAATATTTTAGGTATAACAAAGTGTAAGAGTTAAAATGTTTGCCCTTCACTGAAAACGTTTCATTTCAGCTGAAACGTGGCAGACAGGTTTTCAGTCTGGGCCTGGTTTGCTCCAGCCTGTTCCTTTTGTTTGTTTGTTTTTTGTTTTGAAGAGAGCAAATTAAAACAAATTGTTTTCACTTTTTTTGATAACAGTTGCTCACTTTACAAAATGTGCTCTGGTAGTTGCTGAGCCTTAACCTGCCCTGAGAATACATGAGATTTCCCCAAAAAATATTCGTTGTGCATGAGCAAGGTTCAGCACCACTGAACTTTGCATGGAAAATGAGAGCTTCCCATGGTTTATGGTCGGACCATGTTGGCTCCTGGGTAAATCTAATCCGAATGAAAGCACAACAATGTATCAGAATTTTTTGTATTTCCTTTGGGCAAAATTCTGCCCTGAAGCATGCTGGATTGGTTCTGCATGGGTCCGGTTTGTAACTGATATCCCCAAGAGCAATTCTAGCTGAGACAGAATTCCCAGGATAAATATGCCAGAGCAATGCTCTGTGGCCTTTTGAGATGGTGTAATGTGCTATATGTGTGGTCTGCTCTATTGGCTGATGCATGGGTGAGATGGTGGACCATTTCCCTGTACTTACCTCACCCTTTCTTGCCCCCTTTCTGGCATTAACTTCCACAGGGAAGCTGTGTGAGAAAAGGGACTACAGTCCCCAGTGAAATTCTGTCCAGCACTGCTCAAGGGCACAAGAAGGGGGAAGCATTTTCCCCACCCCGAATTGCTCACCCTCATGAGTGCTATCCTGAATCTGACCCTTCGAGACAGGTTTGGAAATAATATCTGCACCATGCGCATGGTCTGCCAGATGGCAAAACGCACACTTATGGTGCTATGGATTTGGGGTTTGTTGACTGAATATTTGACCCAGTTTAACTTCGCTATAATCTTGTCAATTTTCCTACAATGCTATGCTACATTATGTGTCTATTTTAGGTGGAGAAGAGGCGGTTTAACCTACCAAAGACCCTCTCTGCTCCTCCGGTTGTAGGTACCATTTGTCATTCTTATGACAGAGAAGTACATCTGCACTCTGACCTTGCCCCTGGTTATTACCTTATTGTCCCTAGCACCTTTCTGAAGGATGCAGAAAGCGACTTTCTGCTTCGTGTATTCTCAACGGGGAGAATCTGCCTCAGGTAGGTTCGCAAAGGAAGAGAAGTAGCAAATCCCACAAAAACCCTGTTGACAGTTTATGTAAAGCATTATACCCCTTACGAGGGCTTGCTGTGACCTGAACTATGGTTAGGAAAGGTACATGTAAAGAAGGTGCTAAATCTTTTGAGTTCAGGTAATTAGTGTGGCTCTATAACGTGCACGTCTCCCAGCTCTTTGAATGGGGTCACGGAGATGTTTGAAATCCTTCCTATAGTATAGGGGTGGGGAACCTCCAGGCTGCTGCTTCATTTCGTCCGGCCTGCAGCAAGTCTCCGCGCTATGGGCCGAAAGCCCCGAGCCTCAGCGGCCCCCCTGCAACTGGGCTGGAGCTGCGAGCGCCGGATCGCCAGCATGTCCTTGTGGCCCCTAGGTGGAGGGGCGATCAGGGAAGCTCTGCATGCTGCCCCCACTCCCACTGTCGGCTCCGCAGCTCCCATTGGCCAGGAGCTGCAGGGTCAGTGCCTGTGAGCGCTGGCCGCGTGCACCGCACTGAGCTGCCTGGTCCCTCCGCCTAGGGGCTGGACATGCCAGCCACTTCTGGGAGCAGTGCGGAGCCAGGGTAGGCAGGGAGCCTGCCTTAGCCCCGCTGCGCCGCCAACCAGGAGCTGCCTGTGGTAAGCGCTGCCCGGCTGGAGCCCACACCCTGAATCCCCTCACGCATCCCAACTTCCTCCCGGAGCCCATACCCTAAACCCCTGCCACAGTCCTGAGCCCACTCTCGCACTTCAAATCCCTTGGCACCAGCCTGGCACCCCCTCCTGCACCCCAAACCCTTCATCCCCAGCCCCACCCCAGAGCCCGCACCCCCTTCCGCACCCCACCCCCCTGTCCCAGCCTGGAGTCCCCTCCCGCACCCGGAACCCCTCATTTCTGGCCCTGTCCCTGTCCCGTGCCCCCTTGCCTCCCCCCGCTCTTGCGGGGCTGGAGCCGCGAGCACTTGCTCAAGCCTCTGATCCCATCCCAGCGCTGTGTGTGGCCCCTGAGTGATTTTTTCTGTGGGTCAATGGCCCCTGATAGAAAAAAGATTCCCCACCCCTACTATAGTACCTCAAGGGACCTGGGGGTGGCCATCTAAATCCCTTTTTGACCCAAGAGAGGCCCAGTGTCTGGAAGAAGTGCACACTTTTCAGAGGTGAACTGGTGTAGTTCTTTGCAGTGTGTACGTTGTGGAGAATATACTTCATCCACGGTCTGGTTTGTTTTTATACAAGAATCTTACTGCTGCACAATTACTGCAGGCATCAGTACATCTTGGATGTTGCACAGTTCTGTGATGTGCTCACTTCATCCAGGGTAGATGTCTTCTGGAGCTCTGTGGGTAGTGGGGAAGGACTCTGAGACAGATTCATAGATTCTAGGACTGGAAGGGACCTCGAGAGGTCATCGAGTCCAGTCCCCTGCCCGCATGGCAGGACCAAATACTGTCTAAGAGCTACATTGTTTTCATATTTCCTTCTTTCTTTTTCCCCCTTGCCCTATTTAGTGGGGGGAACCCTAGGGAAATTAAATGCAAAAATGTAAGTTCATGGAACGTTAAGGTTAAGAAACTAAATGCATCAATGTTAGGAAATTCAAAAGATAAATTTAATCAATAAACTAATGCAGCATGTTGTATTTTCTATTGCTATTTCTTAAATACATATTTTAATGTGCTTATACTTTAAATTTATATTGTGCAATGTGGCCAGATTAAAGGTGCTGTAGAGATCTTAATTTTTACTTTATGGTATTTATTTTTCTCTGTTCCACAAATGTTCAGGTTTTGCATTTAATTATATTTATACATGGCAATGATTGGCATTGAATTGACAGTTAATGGGAATGCTTGACTGGCAAGAGTTTGCATTTCTTGACACACATTTCATTACTAGTATTTGTCCATATTTTGACAGCTGAGCACTAAGGATGGTGAATTGCAGTCATGGAAATCTTTTACCTTTTGTACACTACTTTCCCTTTCTGTCTTACATCTGATAGTGAGATAAAACCGCCACCCACTGATGCTACCCTCTGTGAAGAGCTCCCACCAGGTGAATGGGAGACTGTGCAGCTACAGGGATGCTGGAAAAATGGCCAAAGTGCTGGAGGTAGCAGGAACTTCCACTCCTTCCATACCAATCCCTGCTTTCCCCTCTCCGTCCCTGCAGGAACAGAAGAGCGCAGCATGAAAGTCACCCTTCGCCAGCACTGTCAAGATAGCAAGTGTCGTCCAATAGGGTTTCATATCTTCCAGGTATGATTTACCCCAGTCAATCTGATTGATTGTTTCATTTACAAGAATCAACTAAATCCATCACTTATTCAGGTGCCTCTTACCTTGGAGAATGGAAATGCAGCCAATAAAGGGTTACATTTGGGCCAATACAAGTAGACATTTGAGCTGTATTAGTTCACAGGTACAGTAGAGTGTATGGTATTACAATGCATGATTGGATAGCATAGCAAACGAATTTCTGGTTTCACTGAACCCTTGTCATATTCTGGTTTAGAAGTCATGCAGCAGCCATTTTCTGAACATTTGAAGGGTTTTATTTAACACTAAGACTATAGCTAGTTAACTCTATATTAAATTATACACTTCTTTAAAATGAGTGGATTTTTTTTCATTTTTGCACAGATGCAAACGGTTCGGAATGTTTGGTGACTAAGACCCAATCTTGGTAATCGGGCATGAATCTCTCCTGCCCCTCTCCCCCAACAAATATTTTTTTTTCCTGTCAACTGATAAGAGATCCTGAGCAAACAGTGATCATTATATGAAATAGGATGTGTATTTGGAGGGGTGGATTATTTATGGAACACACTGGTTTGTTTTAAAGGTGTGAGATCTGAAATTATTTTAATGTCTTCAGGTGCCTAATAGCAGTTGGAAACCACATACTTGTTCTTTTCTGCACTTGGAGCCACTGGTTAGCTGTGTACCTCACTGCTACTCACAGGAAGTGAGCCAACTGTGCCGACTCTCTGCAGGGAATTATGTAATTGTACCTTCCACGTACTTGCCTAATACCGAAGGCAATTTCACAGTGGTCATAACAACCAAAATAGACAGGTAAAAATATATAGGTATGTGTTTGGGTTTACACTGTTTCTAAATTCACATGTAACAGAGCATAGGACAACACTACACAATCATTTATAATAGTAATGTTTTCATATTTATTATAATGTCTTTGTACCACTACCACAGAGTGACTGGGATGACTGGCCCTTTAAGGGAACAAGGGCTGGCTCCATCTGTGCCATAATTACCAGCCCCCCATCTGAGGGGGTGATACTAATGGGATCAGGTGTTAACCTGATGAACACTTGGGCCTCAGAAAGAGGAACTAGAGGAAGTAGGTTAGGCCTGTGGGAGGCTCTGATCTAAGGTCTGCAGGAAGTAGGGAGGTTAGATCTTGAGAGAGACAGGTAGAGTTTCCTGGGAGATGAGACAGTAGGAAACTACTAATGCTTTGCACTGAAGTAATTTTCTCTTTTCTTTTCAAATAGGAAACGCATTCAGAGCCAGGAGACCCTTGGACAAATATTGCAAGAAGTAGGTGGCATTTGAATTTCAGTGGCACTGAGATTGAGGTACACTGGAAGTCAGAGAGGCAAACAGATACACATTAGCTAATCATTTGCACCAGGGACTGGGAGACCGGAATTTGAAAGTTCTAATTCCACTCCATTGCTAACTGTTTGTTCTTGGGCACATCAGTAAACCTCTCTTTTCGTTTTCCCAGTCTGCAAAGTAGCAATTATACTATAACTGTCTTCTCTCATACTGTCTTCTCTCATGCTGCCTCATACACATGGAATCCCCTCTCTGAAATGATCTATAAAGCCATACTGACTCCTTCAAATCCATCCTCAATACCCACCTCTGCTGTAAAGCCTGTGAGAAGCTGGTGAACTAATAGCTGTGATGGGCTTATGGCGATAATTGACACTTATATTTGCATTTTAAAAGTTATTAATATTAATAAAGTATGTACGTGTGTATATGTGTGTATATATACATATATTTAACTGTATTCTTCTCCCTTTCTGTCACCATCATCACTCTTATCATTTTATTTATATATTCAGTCCTTTTCCTCACTCAATGGGCTCTGACCTGTACTGGGGACTTTAGGCACTACTGCAATATTTAGAAATTAATACTACTCATACAGGAAAAAAGAGGAGGGAAAACCTGGAGATGATTGCCCTGCACGCCTTAGTAGGTCTACATTTGTGTTTGCTTGCACACAACAATATGCTATAATGATAATTCACATTGGGCTATGAGCTGTTTTGGTCAAGTAAATGCAACATGTTTAACATTTCACTGATTTTTTTTTTCCCATTACACATGTGCACAATGTTGTTGCAGGATTGGGCATGAGTTCTGAGTTCCTGGCACTTAAGATATTTTTATTTTAGGGGGGAAAAGATCCAAAAATATTATTTTTTGCAACTGTGTTAAAATAAAATCTGACTTGCATTTTAAATCAGAGAGTGTTCTTGATAACACTGTTTACTTATTAGGCAAGACAAATATCAACCCGATAAAACCTCCAAGAGGGAAAGAGGCCAATTATACACAGAACAAAAAGCAAACAAAAAAACACCCACACCAGGTATCAGTTGGCTTACTAATTTTCTTGCTCTAGGTTGTGGTGACCAGTGATTATACTTTGTCCTCAAAACCACACAAAAAACTGGACTTTTATTTCCCAGAAATTAGAGATGGAAACGTATATGTACATTTCTAATGGTGGCCATTGCTTTGGAATCTAGAAGCTGTAACACCTAAGTAATAATAGCATTATTTCCATTTCTTGTTCATTATTCATTTCTTCCTTAGATGTGGTTCTTGCCTGTTTCTAGGGCAAACGTTGATAGGCCCATCCCTCAGTAACAACAGCCTATCTAGAGAGATGATTCTTACATTATTCCCTAAGGGTGGTAAGACTTGGGTCTACCCTGCTGTCCAGTGGTAGGGTAAAGTGACAGTAGCACTCCCCTGAGAATACCCTGCTTCAAACTTCCTGAGAATTTCAGTTTGGAGATGACAGGCACAATCTCCTCATTGATTGCAGCTAAGATACAGAAAGAGATGATCTCTGAGTCTAAGAAGTCCTAGCTGGGGGGAGGGATAGCTCAGTGGTTTGAGCATTGGCCTGCTAAACCCAGGGTTGTGAGTTCAATCCTTGAGGGGGCCACTTAGGGATCTGGGGCAAAATCAGTATTTGGTCCTGCTAGTGAAGGCAGGGGGCTGGACTCGATGACCTTTCAAGGTCCCTTCCAGTTCTAGGAGATAGGATATCTCCATTAATTTATTAATTTATTTATTTATAAAGACTAGAACCTCGAAGCAGTTCAGGTTTTTGAAGGGGAACCAGTGGAGAGCATAGACCACTTTGGTGATGTGGTTTTGTTAGTCTGCCTTACCTAAAAGTGGGCTGCTGTGTATTTAAACAATTATGTGCCTTTCCTGGTCTATGCCAGGTGGAGTACACTGCAGTAGTTTAGCCTAAAGGAGATGGAAACATGGCTTACTGTGCTGGGTCTACATCTGAAAGAAAAAGGTGCAGTCTCCCTGTTAATCAAATATTAAAGCACTTTTGGTTACAGCTGTGTTTGGTTGAGTAGGAATGGTGACGAGTCCACTTAGGACTATGAGACTACCCAGTGCCTTCCTGTTTCCTACCAGCCTCACCACTTGCTTTTCATTCAGGTAGTTTTGTGTGTCTCAGGCACTGGGACAACTGGACAATGGCACTGAGAGAGAGATGTAGAGCTGGTGCCAGTGGTATACTGTATTGTATATTCCTAGGGTTCTGTTCAGTCTAGTTCCAAAGTACTGAAGTTATGGGATTTGCATCACTTCCTTGAGACTATTTAAGTGTATTAATTAACAGGAAGAGAATGTGTAATGATACATGGCCTTAATTCCTGAATTTTCCTTTTCTCTGTCTAGCTAAGGCATATCTGCCAATCTTTTCCCCCCTGAGACTCTTAACATGTTACAAACTATGGGTTTTAACCTATGAAATAGCTTCAATTCAGCCTCTTTTTTGCAGGTCTCCTTTACAGCTGTGATGAAAAGGTAATTTGGAATTCTCACATCAACATCATAACAGTAGAGAGACTAGAAAAGCCTGACCTTTGGCTATTTTCAATTTGAAATGAAGTAACCAGAAAATACCCTGAGCCCGGTGGTTTTCCATTCAGACTGACTTCCAGCCTGGTGACGTCCTCTCTGAAAAGATACCTCCTTGACCACATGCATCCTGATGAGCATTCGTCCCCTCCATATGTTTTACTACCAGCGACATACAACTGGACTTAATGCTATACCTCAGTTCTTCAAAAATATGGACAAAGGATATGTGCACATGTTTTAACTCAAGCTGCAGTTTTAAAATTAAAGCAGGAAAAAAATGTGATCTGTGTACATAATGAAAGAACATTTGGTGAAGAATATCCAAGTTTACAAAACAACCTCAGGAGACCAGGGGAGGATAGGAGGAGTGGAGGGGAAAGAAACTGGAGTTCCTTTTTCAGGAAGGAAAGACTAGGATCCAACAAAGTACACTGGAACAGGGATAGACCAGATCTATATCTATCACTGCCAGTCTTATTTCTGAGCACTTTATCATGGCCCTGCTACTATGAATGTTTGTCATGAAACTGTAAGTTTGGAAAGGATGAGTTTAGATGAGTTTGTCTTACACCATGTGAACACCTGGAAAGAAGGAAGAAATGACTTTTGCAAAGCTGTTGGTTTGAAACGCCATATAAGACAGTATTTTTGTTACTAGTAACCAGAATGTTGTTTTCTTAATTCCTGTTAAAATATTTCTTACTCAAGTGTGGGTTTTTTTAGATATTGTATTTTCTTTAATAAATATACGGTGATGTTAAAGAGTTTAAAAGGTCTTCTGTTAATATCATTGATCGTTTCAATCTCTTTGTGTTGCTTTAAGCTTTATTTGTTGTGTTGTGGCAAGCTTTGCAATCTTTTGGAGGCCCCAGGTTTCCGCTAAGTGGGAGCTGAAAAGCAGAGCTAGAGGGTCCAATTCTCCTCTGACGTTGACTTTTTTACACGTTTTCCTATTGAACTTCAGAAACCGGAAAAACTAGGCTGCATGCAGCCGAGTTGGAAGCAGAACCTTTTCAGAAGTGGAATCAATAGAGGACTATATATTTTTGTGGAGATTAGTGGGATGGTGACACAATAAAAGATAGTACCAAGTGCACCAAACCCTTAATTTTCATAGAATGGTGCTATATCTAGGGGTGGCCCTAAGAAATGATGGTAATTTGATCTAATTTCTTCAGTTCTCAACAGTCCAGTGCCGTTACTTAAAGTAACCAGTAGTAGAATGTTGTTCCACTAACTTCTCAAAAGAAGATGGAGTTGTAAGAGGAGATGAGGGATTCTTAAGAAAAAAATAGTTGGTTCCTAAAGATGCCATGATTGATATAATAAAACAGATGCATAAGCAACTTGTAAAGAGACAGTAAACATTTAATGAGGAAACCAGGAGAAGGCGGTGTACAAAAAAGTATCCATTACACTCTAGTGACATGTCACATTGCCAAATCCAAAGAGATGTTCAAAAGAACGGTGATTGTGAGAGGCCCTAATACTGCAGTCGTGCGTATACTTAACTTTACTACTCGAATAGTCCTCCCAAAGAGAGTAAAAGGAAAGGGGACCCAAAGTACATTGGTAGCCTTTGGGTAAAAACATGTTAAGTGGACTTTGAAAGAGAGAAGAGAGGTTTTGTGAACACAGACGAGTGAATGGTACACACTGAAGTTCAGTTAAAATAACGCATCTTTATTGTATCTGGACAATTGTGCAGCAGTGGTGGGACTGAATCACCAATTCATATAATGCCATTTCATTTTCTGCTGTTTTTGACTCATTTGTAATACAGTCTAACATCTTATTAGCACATTGAGCAGGCATCTGTAGTGAGTGCTGCATGATAATGCACAGATCTTTTCTAAAGTACTACAGCTAGTTCATTAGTATCTCTACTGGGTAGAAATAGTTTAGATAATTCTTTCCAATAGGTGTTACCTTGCACTTGGGTACACTGAAGATCTCTTGATTTTTGGAAAATGCATTTATTTTTTAAAAGTTAAAATTTAATAAGTTCCTAAATTAAAATATCTCCATCCACTGTCACAATACTGAATTATCAAATAAGACTAATAAGATAAAGTACAAGATGGATATTAAAAATCCCTGACAGAATCGCCTCCACTTTATGGTTCATTTCAGACTAGCGTGGAACCACTTGAAGCTTATATGGATGTGGATGCAATATAGCCCCTAAAATATAGTCCAGATTGACTTCCTTCACTCCCTCTGGAAGCTGGAACGTGAACGCCCGCAGCAGGTTGACAAAGAAGATGAAGAGCTCAGTTCTTGCCATCTGTTCCCCCAAACACACCCGATGCCCTACAGAAGGAACAAGAGAAGGGAATTACTCCTACAAGTGATTGCACAGAGTGAGTCAGAGAAAAGTGAATTTCCAAACAAAATTCTACTGAATCTCTTGGACTCTAAGGTGAGAAGTTGCCTCAGGGGGACATAATCTATGTATTTTTCTTTAGCTGAGAGATGCTAGATATATATCTGGCCCTGGGTATGTCTATGCTTCGAGCCGGGGATGTAATTCACAGGCAGGTCGCAGAGACATGCCCATGCTAACTCACTAAAAATAAAGCATGGCTGCCCCGGTGGGACCAGCAAGAAGGGCTAGCTGCCCCATGTATGTAGCTAGCATCTCAGATGCTTGCATACTCGCAGCAGCTAGCTCCACCCATCACTTGTGCTGCCTCATCTACCCTCTATTTGTAGTGTGCTAGCTGGCTCAGAGCTAGTGCTGATATGTTGGCCTAAGATGGAAATTGCATCCCCAGCTCTAAGTATAGGCATAGCCTCTGTCACTATGGTATATTTACAGTGATGAAGTTGCACCCTCTATCTCTTGCCCTTCCTGTCCCCTGTTCTGTGCCAATTACAAAACACTTCATTATGTGAAATATACAGTGAGATATACAGACCAGACAGATTTAGATGCCAATGACATACCTGCTGAGAAAGGTAAGAATGCTTCATTGTTTACAAAGTTGCCATCTGAATCGAGAAAGTGACTCGGGTTAAACTTCCATGGGGTCTCCCAGTGTTCAGAATCGTATACAGCAGAGTGTAAGTTTGGCAATATAATTGTGCCCTGTAAAAAAAAAAAAAAAAAAAAAGCAAAACTTAATTGTCTTCTATTTGTGAATTAGTCTTTGTTAGCTAAGCAGAGAAAACAGGAGCAGGTTCTCGGCGTGTGTAAATCAGTGTGGCTTCATTGACATCAACAGGGCTATACCCTTTTACAGCAGTTGTGTGGTTCAGAGACTGTCTAGCCTCATGTCTCTGTTTATCAGCTTGGTTCACCAGGGTCACATCTGATAGTACTGTACTCAAATGTTCTCTTGCAAATTGATAAGATCTTGTGACCTCCCTTCTTCCTGCCCTCTCTTTCCTTTTATCACACTCTCTCCTTTTCCTCTGTTACTGACACAGAGGTTTCTAATCTGCCCTCCTTTAATCCGTCTAGCTGCCCCAGCAGCCCGATCCCACCCTACCTCCATATCTCTTCACCCCATTCACCCTCTTCCTTGCTCTCTCTTAACCACTCCTCTCAATAAATGCATGATTTTCTCTTCCCTATCATGAAAAAAATCTAACCTTGACCCCACTTACCTCTCCTATTACAGTCTCCCTGTCCCTCTCCCCTCCACCCTTATAGAATATGCCTTCTGTAACCACTGCTTTGAGTTCCTCTCCATCCAGTTCTACATCTGAGGCAGCTTTTCAGACATTTCTTCATGGATGTCCAGCTGGAACCTTCAATTCAACTGAGTTTTGGCCTTCTCCCTTCTCCATTTACTCCATTGCTGTGGATAACACCACCACCCTCCTAGTAACTGCAAAACCATAATTTGGATGTTATCAACTTGGCCTTCTCTCCAAACCCACAAATCTAGACTGCAACCAAGTCTTGCTGCTGCCACCAATATAATATTTCAAAGATTTGGCCTTGTCTGTGTCCAGACTGTCCTCTAATCTCATCATTTTATGCCATGAGCCCTATAATCTCTTCCTCTCTGGCTTTGATGCCAGCTACATTGTCCCTCTTAAGTGTATTAAAAATTCTGCTACTAGGATTGTCACTCTAACCACATCAACCGTCTCTTTCCATTTCTTTGCTGGGTCTGTCTACCCTACCACATCAGACACTAGCTCCTTGTCTTTGCTTTTCTGGCCCTTCACCAGTTAGGGTGGGGCTATCTGTAAGATCTACTGGCATATTGAACTGTTGGCTTCTGCCTTCGCTTTGCCAGTGATGGCAGCTCTAATCATCAGCTCCCTCAAACGCCTCTATGCTTTCTCCCACGATCCTCTCGTGTGTGTGGGGAAAAAAGCTCAATCAAATTCCAGAGGAATTATTTCAGGTCAGTACTAATGTGGACATGAGAACGAATGGATATAAACTGGCCGTGGGGAAGTTTAGGCTTGAAATTAGACGAAGGTTTCTAACCGTCAGAGGGGTGAAATTTTGGAACAGCCTTCCGAGGGAAACGGTGGGGGCGAAAGACCTCTCTGGCTTCAAGATTAGGCTAGATAAGTTTATGGAGGGAATGGTTTAATGGGATAACGTGATTTTAGTCAATTAGGTAATAAAGTGCCATCGCTGGTAAAATGTGGGTCTGGCTAGAGAATCTTGCCTGTATGCTCGGGGTTCTACTGATCGCCATATTTGGGGTCGGGAAGGAATTTTCCTCCAGGGTAGATTGGCAGAGGCCCTGGAGGTTTTTCACCTTCCTCCGCAGCATTGGGCAGGGGTCGCAAGCTGGAGGATTCTCTGCGACTTGAAGTCTTTAAATCACGATCTGGAGACTTCAACAGCTGAGTTAAGGGAAAGCGGGTGGGTCAGCTTTTGTGGCCTGCATCATGCGGGAGGTCAGACTAGATGACCATAATGGTCCCTTCTGACCTTTAAGTCTATGAGTCTAAAGCACACCACTGTATCTTTCCCCCCACCCTTAAAATCTACTCTATGCCATGATGCCGACAGGCCCAGACTACTGCAAATCTATGTTCATTTTTCTACTCCCAACCTACTTCCACCCTATTTGCCTGTTCTGTCCACCTGTTGTGTCCTGTGTCATGTATAGACTGAAAATGTTCTGGGGCAGGGACTGTTGGCTTCGCTATTTTTCTGAAGTTCTTACCACAGTGGGGCCCCAATCCTTGATTAGGATTGCTAGGCATGAGTGTAACATGAATACTTAGGGCTGGTCTACGCTACACAATTAGGTGGATGTAAGGCTACATCTTCACTACAGGGGGGGTCGATTTAAGATACGCAAATTCAGCTACGCGAATAGCGTAGCTGAATTCGACGTATCGCAGCCGACTTACCCCGCTGTAGGGACGGTGGCAAAATCGACCTCTGCGGCTTCCCGTTGACGGCGCTTACTCCCACCTTCGCTGGTGGAGTAAGAGCGTCGATTCGGGGATCGATTGTCGCATCCCGATGGGACACGATAAATCGATCCCCGAGAGGTCGATTTCTACCCGCCGATTCAGGCGGGTAGTGTAGACCTAGCCTAAGGCACTTTACATTGACCTAATTATGTCAGTTACACACCACAGCTTTGTCTCACTGATGTAAGTGCCCTACTACACTGACATAATAACTCCACCTCCACGAGAGGCATAGGGCTTATGTTGGTGTAGTTAGGACGACACAGTGTCTGTGTAGCCACAGTGTCTGTTGGCTGTCTTGTTAATTTTACAGCTCCATGCTGGAGCAGTGAAATTGACAAGAAATCTGGACAGCTAGAGCCCGGTTGCCCCCCGCTCCCGCTGGGCTGCTGCCCGGAGGCTTCCTGCTCAGGGAGCCCAGGCAGCTGCCCTCTGCTCCCAGCTGTGCGGGGAGGCAAGAAGCCTGGGTGGCTGGCCTCCACAACCAGCGGGAAGCCGAGAGCCCGGGGTCGGGGGCAGCTGGGCTCCCAGTGAGGAGCCGCAGGGAGCTGAGAGCCCTGGCTCTCAGCCCCCTTCAGTCAATGGAAGTGCTTCTAGTGAGGACGCACGCCACCAAAAGAAGGAGGGTAATGTGGACATCAGCCACCGCAGTAATTACGGCTGTAAATCTGTAGTGTAGACTGTAGGCTGTAAAAGTGGCTGTAAGTTGACCTAACATAGGTTGACGTACGTCTGTAGTGTAGACGTGCCCTTAGTAATAATGATGCAAAAGAAGCAGGGGTTAGTAACATGGAGAATACCATTGTACCTTTTCAATGGGAAACCCCAGCACTGTTGTATCCTTCACGCACTGGCGAGGGGCCCCGACAGCAGTAATGTTGCTGTAGCGCAAGATCTCATGAATCACAGCATTTGTGTAAGGCAGTTTCTTCCGGTCCTCATAGTAGATTAGTTGGGAAGGTTCCAGGACAGTCTCTAGTTCCTTCTGGACTTTCTCTGCAAAGAAATACTTGGTTTTATTTATAACAGATGAATATTTTTCATCCCTTTTTCTGATTTTCTTTTCAATATGCCCATGTCTTTACAAAGCTGTGTTAACTTGCTATGTGTCCCTTGACTGGACGTATACAATCCAGGGTTTTATAAAATATGATGCCATGAGATGCTTTGGAGTGTGGTTTGATCCCTGCATTGGTTTGAAGTTGATCCTTAGAGAGAGGGAGCGTGTCCCCAGAGCTCAAGTTAATTTCTCAAATGGTACTTCTCTTTCATATTAATCTTTTATAGAAGTGCCTGCGTATTCCCATCTAGATGAAATGAGGGACATTGACATATTCCCATTATATTCACCATATCTTTTGACAGGAAAGTTATAAATACATGTCAGATTAGGTAAATTTTTAGGTTCTGTTCACTGTTTCTACTTTGGCAATGAGAAAGTATTAGTAAGAGAAAATATACTTGTTTGACTTGTGAAATTGCCCCTTTAGCCTGCTATCTCCCTTTGCTATTGTCTTAGTATGAAGGGGGAGACCATAGCCTATATAAGCACCTGCTGGTGCTGCATTTCAGGCAGCTGGTGGGGTGACAGCACATTTCTATTTCTTTTCATGATATTTCATAGATTAAATTCTCCTTTCTGAGCTGTTGTTAGATATTAACAGCTGAGCACTGATGTTTATTGCTGGCAGGTCACTTTATTTTACAGCACACTGTTAATCTGAGCTAATATTTGTTTAGTAACCATGTGCAAACTTTAACTGGGGAGGGATAGCTCAGTGGTTTGAGCATTGGCCTGCTAAACCCAGGGTTCTGAGTTCAATCCTTGAGGGGGCCATTTAGGGATCGGGGGCAAAAATCTGTCTGGGGATTGGTCCTGCTTTGAGCAGGGGGTTGGACTAGATGACTTCCTGAGGTCCCTTCCAACCCTGATATTCTATGTGTGTCCCTTTGATGCGCATTCACCCACCTTGGATATCTGGGTATTGCAGCATATAGAGGAGTGCCCAGCACAGGGTGATAGTTGTGGATTCTGTCCCTCCCAGCAAAAGATCAACCACAGTCTGAACCATGTTATCTTCATTAAAGGTGGACGTGGGGTCATCTTTGGTCTGAAGATGACAGTCACAAGATTTGAAAGCAGAAGGTTCTACAGCAGTACTGTTGACTATGTAGTAGTTAACATATTTTTCACAGGTTGGCTGGCCCTTCTAAAGAGACGTAGGTCTTAGCCCATCTGTGACACAGCTAATTTGCTTCCCCTGGTGGAGAGACTGAATCAAGCCATGTGACAGGCAGGTGTGTGACTAAATCGAATCTCTGTGGGGGTAGAAAAACAGAGGCTTGTGGATGGCCAAATGGATGGGGGCTACAGTGTGAAGCTTCAGGGAGAGTATTTCTCTCCTGTAGTGGTTCCAGGGGAAGGGTTTTGGGGCTAGGTAGAAAGAACCTTCTGGAAGTTCTTGTTTTCCTTTAGGGGAGAGACCAAGAAGGGGGCCAGGCCTTGTGTCTTCTCCAGTGGCTTAGAGAACAGAGGAAGAGACAATACCACAGCGAAAAGGGGCTCTGCCCAGCTTAAGGCTGAGTGGAAAAGCTCTTGTGTTTGTTTTGGAACTTTATGTTGTTAAAATCAGCCCAAAGAAGTGCTGTTATTGGACTTGTGGAAGCCTTGAGTTTATTGAGGAACCAAGAGAGGAAACTGAGGCTGGGTACTGCAGCACCACCCCTAGCCAAAAGGGGGCACGTGGGAGGCAGCCAACCCTGTTACAATGTTGCTTGATGAAAACTTCTCATGAAATGTCCAACAAATGGGGGGGAAAAAACAAAAACACTTCTGAAGTCCCAAATTACAGGAAGATTTGAAATATTAATCTATAATATTATTTTAGCAATCCTTCAACTAAGTCTCTTTGCAGTGGACAGTGAGGCTAAGGAGAAGCTAGTATTATACAGAGTACGGGCACTTACTTTTGCTATCTGAGCCAGGTAGAAGTCAATGAGATCCTGTGGATCATCTTCTTTCCATCTCTCCTCATGACCTCGGCCCTCGTTCTTAACTAAATTGTGCATAAAATCATTGTATGCAAACACTTTCTGGTGAGGTCCTGGGAGATGATGCATAAGCCATGGGAAAGCATCATACATCTATGGGTAAAACATAGGGGAGATGATGTGAGTTCTTTGATATAAGCAAGTGAACCTGAGGGAGTTTAAAGTGTCATGAAAACTGAAATAAAAGCGTGAAGGGACTGGAGGGTTTACATTTCTAGTAGGAATATGAAACCTTTAACCTCTGCTTTAAGTGGTCAGTTCTGATCTGGACTAAACTAATGTTCTGTTGTATATACATTTTTATACTGTGCTTATTCATGGTAGTATCTGAGTGCTCTCCAGTGCTCATTAAACAACGTGTCTGCACACCTATCATGTAGTTTGTTCTCTCATTCTCTCCCCAGAGGGAGAAACGTGTACATTGGAGTGTCTTGTTTCAGAAGGGTGTTTTTTTTAATATATGTAAATATACTTGTTGCTCTGTGTTTAGGTAAGAGAAGGCCAGGTTGAAGAAATGCACCTAGCATTAGGTGCGGAAAGTAGTTAGGTCTGTCATGGTCCTTAGTGCCTGGTGGAATTCAATCCACAGTCTCAGGTTGTGACGAAGTGGGACTGTTCTTAATGTTTTCTCTGAATACTGTAGGGGTGCCTCAGTTTCCCTTATGCATTTCTTAAGTCTCTAGGTGGTGGGATAAGGGGGTGTAATTGTTGCAGAGCAAAGGGCCAGTGTACATAAATGGCTGACACTCTGTCTCCTGGCAACTAATGGCCTGGGCCTTTCCCCTCTGCAAGGTGATAGCTAAAGGTGTTGGAGAACAAAGGAATCAGGTGAGCTCCTGGCCCGGGAAAGGGACAAAGCCCAGAGGAGGAGGGGCTGGAGGGTGAGGCAGTTTGGGGCTGGCTGGGGATGTGGAGTGAGGGGCAGACTTGGTTGTCTGACTCACTGCCCCCCAAAATGGACCCGGCTGAGGGGTCCTGTTCTCTGTACCTACAAGCTCTGTTTTAGACCATGTTCCTGTCATCTAATAAACCTCTGTTTTACTGGCTGGCTAAGAGCCACGACTGACTGCGAAGTGGGGGTGCAGGACCCTCTGGCTTCCCCAGGACCCCGCCTGGGTGGACTTGCTGTGGGAAGCGCACCGAGGGGCAGAGGATGCTGAATGCTCCAGGGTCAGACCCAGGAAGGTGGAAGCCGTGTGAGCTTCTTGCCCTGGAGACAATCTGCTCACAGAGAGGAGACTTCACCAGAGTCCTGACTGGCTTCATAGGGAGCAGTTCCAGAGCATCGCCTGGGGACTCCGTGACACAGGTCACCCCCAGATGTTGAGCGTTCCTTTGTGCCAGAGGGGCAGAGGCGTAGCGAGCGCCCTCCGACCGGAGGGGGCCCCGCAAGGAAGGGGGCCCCGCAAGGAAGGGGGCCCCGCAAGGAAGGGGGCCCCTAAAAGTGGCAAAATAAATACCGCATTCCAGTTTCTGCATTGTAAGGGGCCCCGCCCGGACATATGTTCGGAGGGGGCCACGTTCTTTGTTGCTACGGCCCTGCAAAGGGGCACAGTCGCTGACCACGGTCTTTGTCCTGGCGCTTTGGACGGCTTTTTAAGTTATGTCTACACTGCGATAAAACACCCTTGGCTCGTCGCTATCAGCTAATTCGGGCTCGCGGGGCTCAGACTGCGGGGCTGTAAAATTGCAGTGCAGATATTGGGGCTCGAGCTGGAGCCTGGGCTCTGGGTCCCTCCCCCATTGCAGGGTCTTAGAGCCTGGGCTTCAGACCAAACCCCTATACTGCAATATTATAGCCCCGCAGCCGGAGCCCCGCAAGCCTGACTCAGGTGACGGGCCAGCTTTGGCTGTTTTATTGCAGTGTAGACAGACCCAGTGAGACCATGAGCCCAGGCCGTGGAGCGTGTTGACCAGAAGCTGCAGAGCGGGGACATCTGCTCAGTGACTTATGTGTAATGAGCTGGTGGTAGTACTCCTCGTCTAGCCACTAGGGAGCAGGTGCAGTGCCTATACTATAAAACCATGCTGACAATTGTTACCCTGTTCAACCTTCTCACTAAAGAGACTGAGGACTCAGTGGATATCGAGGCTGAAGTAGATGTGTTCCCTCCAAAACAGAGATGAGTTGCACAGTTAGGAAGTCATTTGTGGGAAGCTTTCTTTTACATTGCTTATGCTGTGTTTTGTCTGTGGATAGAGTATTTTGGTCTCTAGGACTAAACAGAGCAACTTCTGCAGAGTTCACTTACATTTATGTTTTAACTTCTGAATCACCCCTACTTGAAGGCTTCAGGGTACCCCAAAATACTATCAGTGAATTCTAGAATGCCAGAAAGGCAACATAGCCCAATAAACAGATAAACTTCATAGATGTTTAAAATAGGGCTGTCAAACGATTAAACAAATTAATCGCGCGATTAATCACACTGTTAAACTATAATAGAATACCTTTTATTTCAATATTTTGGATGTTTTCTGCATTTTCAAATGTATCGATTTCAATTACAACACAGAATACAAAGTGTACAGTACTCACTTTATATTTATTTTTGATTACAAGTATTTGCACTGTAAAAAAACAAAAGAAATAGTATTTTTCAGTTCACCTAATACAAGTACTGTAATGCAATCTCTTTATCATGAAAGTTGAACTTGCAAATGTAGAATTATGTACAAAAAACCTGCATTTAAAATTTTATATTGTTTTATTTTTCGAGCCTGCAAGTCCACTGAGTCCTACTTCTTGTTCAGCCAATCATTCAGACAAACAAGTTTGTTTACATTTGCAGGAGATATAATGCTGCCTGCTTCTTGTTTACAATGTCACCTGAAAGTGAGAACAGACGTTCGCATGGCACTTTTGTAACCGGCATCACAAGATATTTATGTGCCAGATGCGCTAAAGATTCATGTCCCGTCATGCTTCAACCACCATTCCAGGGGACATGTGTCCATGCTCATGACGGGTTCTGCTCGATAACAATCCAAGGCAATGCGGACTGACACATATTCATTTTTATTATCTGAGCCCTGGTCTACACTACGAGTTTAGGTCGAATTTAGCAGCGTTAGATCGATTTAACCCTGCACCCGTCCACACGACAAAGCCATTTTTGTCAACTTAAAGGGCTCTTAAAATTGATTTCTGTACTCCTCCCTGACGAGGGGATTAGCACTGAAATCGACATTGCCGGATCGAATTTGGGATAGTGTGGACGCAATTCGATGGTATTAGCCTGCGGGAGCTATCCCAGAGTGCTCCATTGTGACCGCTCTGGACAGCACTCTCAACTCAGATGCACTAGACAGGAAAAGCCCCGCGAACTTTTGAATTTCATTTCCTGTTTGGCCAGCGTGGCAAGCTGATCAGCACAGGTGACTGTGCAGAGCTCATCAGCAGAGGTGATCATGGAGTCCCAGAATCGCAAAAGAGCTCCAGCATGGACCGAACGGGAGGTACTGGATCTGATCGCTGTATGGGGAGACGCATCTGTGCTATCAGAACTCCGTTTTCCAAAAGACGAAATGCCAAAATATTTGAAAAAAACTCCAAGGGCATGAAGGACAGAGGCTATAACAGGGACCCGAAGCAGTGCCGCGTGAAACTTAAGGAGCTCAGGCAAGCCTACCAAAGAGGCAAACAGCCACTCTGGGTCAGACCCGCAGACATGCCACTTCTATGATGAGCTGCATGCAATTCTAAGGGGTGCCCCCACCCCTGTTCGTGGACTCCTGCAAGGGGGGAGTCTCACGCAACAGGGATGAGGATTTTGGGGATGAGAAAGATGAGGAGGAGGGTAGCACACAGCAGGCAAGCGGAGAAACTGTTCTCCCCAACAGCCAGGAACTGTTTATCACCCTGGAGACAATACCCTCCCAACCCTCGCAAGGTGGGCTCCCGGACCTTGAAGGCGGAGAAGACACCTCTGGTGAGTGTACCTTTGTAAATATAATACATGGTTTAAAAGTAAGCATGTTTAAGGATTAATTTACCCTGAAGACTTGGGATGCATTCGCGGCCAGTACAGCTACTGGAATGCAGTCAAGCAACATCCGTTCTTTATCTCTCTGTGTTAACCTCAGGAGAGTGATCTCATTCATGGTCACCTGGTTGAAATAGGGGAATTTTATTAAGGGGACATTCAGAGGCGGCCGTTCCTGCTGGGCTGTGTGCCTGTATCTGAAAAGAAATCATCCCCACTATTAGCTATGCGGTGGGGGGAGGGGTGAAGCGATCATCCCAGATAATTGGATGTGAGGGGGGGTTTAGTTGGGTTTGTGCTGCACGTTAACCCGAAAACCGCAGCCCCTCCTTTTAAATGGCTAACCCATTTTAAATGGCGAACCCAACTGGTGCTTGGTATGGGAAATAAGGGTACTGCTGTTTGAAACCATTCCCACATGTTATGAAGGTTAGAGAAGCCAAAAGACTGTGGCTTATCATGCTGCCTGCAAGCCGAATTCTGTTGCCCGGCCCAGTGTGCGTGATCTCTCACACCAATCCGGCAGGCCCTCAATATAAGAGGCAAAATGCGACCTTGTACCGAAAGCACATGTGCTATGTAATGTTAGCAGCTTGGTTCACCATGAAAGAGTCTACCCATTGTTCTCTTTAAAAATGTGTCTTTTTAAATACTACTCTTCCTTTTTTTTCCCTCCCACAGCAGCAAATGTTTCAACGCTCCCCCTATCATCTCCGTCCCAGAGGCTAGTGCAGATAAGAAGGCGAAAAAAACGCACTCGCGATGAAATGCTCTCTGAGCTCCTGCAGTCCCTCCAGCAAAATGCGTGGAGGCAGACAATGTCAGAGTCCAGGAAAGCACAAAATGAACGCGAGGACAGGAGGGACGCGTGAGAGGAGAGGTGGCGGGAGCAAGATGATAGGTGGCGGCAGCGTGATGAGAGGAGGCAGGATGCAATGCTGAGGCTACTGGAGGATCAAACGGATATGCTCCGGCGTATGATTGAGCTGCAGGAAAGGCAGCAGGAGCACAGACCGCCGCTGCAGTCCCTGTGTAACCAACCGCCCTCCGCCCCAAGTTCCATAGCCTCCTCACCCAGATGCCCAAGAACGCGGGTGCGGGGGCTCCGGGTACCCAACCACTCCACCCCAGAGGACTGCCCAAGCAACAGAAGGCTGGCATTCAATAAGTTTTGAAGTGCAGTGTGGCCTTGTCCTTCCCTCCTCCCACACCCCACCCGGTGCTTCCCTTCTCCCCCACCCCTCCTGGGCTACCTTGGCAGTTATCCCCCTATTTGTGTGACAAATTAATAAAGAATGCATGAATTTGAAACAACAATGACTTTGCCTCTGCAAGCGGTGATTGAAGGGGGGAGGTCTCAGTTGGCTTACAGGGAAGTAGAGTGAACCAAGGGGGTGGGTTTTCATCAAGGAGAAACAAACAGAACTTTCACACCGCAGCCTGGCCAGTCATGAAACTGGTTTTCAAAGCTTCGCTGATGTGCAGCGCGTCCTGCTGTGCTCTTCTAACCACCCTTGTGTCTGGCTGCGTGTAATCAGCGGCCAGGCGATTTGCCTCAACCTCCCACCCTGCCATAAATGTCTCCCCCTTACTCTCTCAGATATTGTGGAGCACACAGCAAGCAGTAATAACAATGGGAATATTGGTTTCACTGAGGTCTAAGCGAGTCAGTAAACTGCGCCAGCGTGCTTTTAAACGTCCAAATGCACATTCTACCACCATTCTGCACTTGCTCAGCCTATAGTTGAAGAGCTTCTGACTACTGTCCAGGGTGCCAGTGTATGGCTTCATGAGCCATGGCATTAAGGGGTAGGCTGGGTCCCCAAAGATAACTATAGGCATTTCAACATCCCCAACAGTTATTTTCTGGTCTGGAAAGTAAGTCCCTTGCTGCAGCTGTTCAGACCAGAGTTCCTGAAGATGCGAGTGTCATGTACCTTTCCTGGCCATCCCACGTTGATGTTGGTGAAACATCCCTTGTGATCCACCAGTGCTTGCAGCACCATTGAAAAGTACCCCTTTCGGTTTATGTACTGGCTGCCAAGGTGGTCCGGTCCCAAGATAGGGATACGCGTTCCATCTATTGCCCCACCATAGTTAGGGAATCCCATTGCAGCAAAGCCATCCACTATGACCTGCACATTTCCCAGAGTCACTACCCCTGATAGCAGCAGCTCAGTGATTGCGTTGGCTACTTGGATCACAGCAGCCCCCACCGTAGATTTGCCCACTCCAAATTGATTCCCGACTGACCGGTAGCTGTCTGGCATTGCAAGCTTCCAGAGGGCTATCGCCACTCGCTTGTGAATTGTGAGGGCTGCTCTCATCTTGGTATTCTTGCACTTCAGGGCAGGGGAAAGCAAATCACAAAGTTCCATGAAAGTGCCCTTACGCATGCGAAAGTTTTGCAGCCACTGGGAATCATCCCAGACCTGCAACACTATGCGGTCCCACCAGTCTGTGCTTGTTTCCCAGGCCCAGAATCAGCGTTCCACGGCATGAGCCTGCCCCATTGCCACTAGGATGTCCAAATTGCCAGGGCCTATACTTTGAGAGAAGTCTGTGTCCATGTCCTCATCACTCTTGTCACCGCGCTGCCGTCGCCTCCTCATCTGCTTTTGCAGGTTCTGTTTCTGCACATACTGCAGGATAATGCGCGAGGTGTTTACAATGCTCATAACTGCCGCGGTGATCTGAGCGGGCTCCATGCTTGCCGTGATATGGCGTCTGCAGGAGAGCAGAGTGGCAGCGGAAGCGGAGGATTGAAGACCAGTTTTGCAGACCTACTGCACCGTCTGCTGCCAGGACACAACAGCGGCGGTGTCCGTGAGCTGAGCTGAGCGGGCTGCACGCTTGCCGTGGTATGGTGAGACAAGAGCAGGAGAGCAGAGTTGCAGTGGAAGCGGTGGATGACGACGGTCATATAGAGGACCTGTGAGACCACCACGAGAGCAGAATGGCAGCGGAAGCGGTCCTTCGATGACGACAGTTAGCAGTCCTACTGCACCGTCTGCTGAAAGCAGTATGGCGCCCACACGGAAAAAAGGCGTGAAACGATTGTCTGCCATTGATTTCATGGAGGGAGGGGCAACTGATGACGTACCCAAAACCACCCGCGACAATGTTTTTGCCCCATCAGGCATTGGGAGCTCAATCCAGAATTCCAATGGGCGGTGGAGACTGCGGGAACTGTGGGATGGCTATCCACAGTGCAATGCTCTGAAAGTTGACGCTAGCCTCGGTACTGTGGATACACTCCGACTTAATGCGTTTAGTGGGGACACACACAATTGGCTGTATAAAATCGCTTCCTAAAAAATTGACTTCTATAAATTCGACCTAATTTCGTAGTGTAGACATACCCTGAGTCAGATGCCACCAGCAGAAGGTTGATTTTCTTTTTTGGTGGTTCGGGTTCTGTAGTTTCTGCATCGGAATGTTGCTCTTTTAAGACTTCTGAAAGCATGCTCCACACCTCGTGCCTCTCGGATTTTGGAAGGCACTTCAGATTCTTAAATCTTGGGTCGAGTGCTGTACTGATCTTTAGAAATCTCACATTGGTACCTTCTTTGCATTTTCTGAAATCTGCAGTGAAAGTGTTCTTAAAATGAGCAACATGTGCTGGGTCATCATCCGAGACTGCTGTATCAGGAAATATATGGCAGAATGCGGGTAAAACAGAGTAGGGGCCATACCATTCTCCCCCAAAGAGTTCAGTCACAAATTTAATTAACACATTATTTTTTTAATGAGCGTCATCAGCATGGAAGCATGTCCTCTGGAATGGGGGCCGAAGCATGAAGGGGAATACAAATGTTTAGCATATCTGGCATGTAAATACCTTGTAATGTCAGCTACAAAAGTGCCATGCGAACACCTGTTCTCACTTTCTGGTGACATTGTAAATAAGAAGAGGGCAGCATTATCTCCTGTAAATGTAAACAAACTTGTTTGTCTTAGCGATTGGCTGAACAAGAGATAGGACTGAGTGGACTTGTAGGCTCTGAAGTTTTACATTGTTTTGTTTTTGAGTGCACTTATGTAACAAAAAAAATCTACATTTGTAAACTGCACTTTCATGATAAAGAGATTGCACTACAGTACTTGTATGAGGTGAATTGAAAAATACTATTTTTTATCATTTTTAGAGTGCAAATATTTGTAATAAAAAATAATATACACCTTGATTTCAATTACAACCCAGAATACAATATATATGAAAATGTAGAAAAAACATCCAAAATATTTAATAAATTTCAATTGGTATTCTATTGTTTAACAGTGTGATTAAAACTGCGATTAATCACGATTAATTTTTTTGAGTTAATCTCTTGAGTTAACTGCGATTAATCGATAGCCCTAGTTAAAAAATATGCTTTAGTCATGATGAAATTCTATGGCCTGTGTCATACAAGAGGTCAGACTAGATGATTTGATGGCCCCTTCTGGCCTTAAAAGGAGAAGAAAAAGCACCATCCATACAGAATATACATGCAGATTAGTTTAAACATAAATTCTGAGAGAGAGACTGCAGTATAGAACATACATTTAGGCTTTGTAGATCAGATCTTGAGCGAGACTGATCAGAAATCTGCTCAAAATGACAGGGCTTCTAAGTTTTGGATTTTATTAACTGTACTTTTATGTCTCGGTTTCCAAGAACAAAATCAGCATTCCAAGAGCGAGTGTTTGTTAGGTTTAGTGCTAGCATTTAGAAATCTGGTTTAAGACCCACACGTTTATGTAAACATTTCTTGGTTTTGAAACACATTAAATGATTTGGAAATCTGCCAAAAGAAGTAATGATTTGTACTAATAACTCAAGTCTTGGGCCACATGATTTACTGATGGTGTCCTATAAATAAGACATGAGATCTATGAGGTGTGTATTTATTGCTTCATAAGCAAAAATCCTGCATAATACTTTTTGAAATTATGTCTTGTGGTAGATGTCCATCTCTCTGTACTATGTAGATACAGTAACCATTCAGTAACCGCAAAAAGAACAGGAGTATTTATGACACCTTAGAAACTAACACATTTATTTGAGCATAAGATTTCGTGGGCTGCAGTCTGGATGCATGCAGTGGAAAATACAGTAGGAAGATATACACACAGAGAACATGAAACAAAGGGTGTTACCATACACACTATAACGAGAGTGATCAGTTAAGGTGAGCTATTATCAGTAAGAGAGAAAAAGAACTGTTTGTAGTGGTAATGAAAATGGCCCATTTCCAGCAATTGACAAGAAGATATGAGGAACTGGGGGGGGGGGGGGGGAAAAAAAAAATGGGGAAATAGTTTTATTTTGTGTAATGGCCCATCCACTCCCAGTCTTTGTTCAAGCCTAATTTAATGGTGTCCAATTTGCAAATTAATTCCAATTCAGCAGTCTCTCGTTGAAGTCTGTTTTTGACATTTTGTTGTTGTAATATGGCGACTTTCAGGTCTGTAATCGAGTGGCCAGGGAGACTGAAGTGTTCTCCAACTGTTTTTTGAATGTTATAATTCAGTAAACCATTAACCCCTCTGGTTTTCCTGGTGAAGCACAGATAAACTCTACTGTGATAAGAACCGGAATAACGGAATGCTCACCCTGCCCCAGATAGTGGCCTGGAAGAAGATCACAAAATAGATGGCTTTGATGAGCCGGTTGAAGGAATCATCCTCACTGGAGAAGCGATGGCCAAAAACCACAGTGCAAATCACATTTGCGACAGCATGGACAATGTGGGTATGGGGGTCGAAGGGTTTCCCTGCAAATACAGCAGGTGTTAGTTAGAATCGCTGAAAGGACTGTGGGGAGGAGTGTTAACAAGGACCATGAAGGATCTGCACAATAGTACTAACAGTTGTACAATGTAAAGGAGATTGAACTACTTTTAGATAAGTGAGACACTTTACAAAGGAGTGAATTCTATTTAATGTAAATTAAACAGAGGAACTAGAACCTGGAGAGGACTTCCTTTTTCTAAAAGAACTGAAGGTATTTGTGAAGAGATTCATGAAATTTATTTTTGTTAGTCCTTCTCCTTAACTATGGAACGATGAATATAATACGTTAATCTCCTTAACTATGGAACGATGAATATAATATGTTTGGAGGAAACAAACCTTGCATCTACGTTTCCCCGTTTGGTCTGTGGCCTGTTTTGTGTGGAATTACTGCATTTTTGCTCCCCTCTGTGCCGTGCATTGAAATAAGAGCATAGGTCCTCAAGTTTCTAGGCAGGAGTTTTAATTTTTCCTTTCTACTGCCGAAGTTTTAGTTTCTTTCAAACTTTGAAATGACCCATCACTTCAGGAGCTCAGGTGCAGTTTAAAACTTAAGTTAATTTTTTTCAGAGAGTATAAAGACAAACATGGTTCAGCTCAAGGCTTTCCTCTGGGTCAAAAGTACACTTGTAAAATGAAAAAGATTGTTACATCGTTCCTCTTGTAGAGCCTGATCCAGCTCCCATTAAAGGAGATGGAAAAACTGATTGATTACAGGTTTCCGAGTGGTAGCCGTGTCAGTCTGTATCAGCAAAAAGAACGAGGAGTCCTTGTGGCACCTTAGAGACTAACAAATTTATTTGAGCATAAGCTTTCGTGGGCTAAAACCCACTTCATCAGATGCATGCAGTGGAAGATACAGTGGGAGTTGGACTGGGGCCTTAACGGAATATTTCCAAGTATTCACATTTCTAAAGCTATCATTAAAAGGTAAGGTATGTTATTCATTTCATATACACCTGGCTTCAATCTAAATTGATATTGCATTCTACAAAACTGCATTACAATAATGTTGTTTAGGTGGCAAAGAGAAGTGCTCAAAAGTTAGCAAATGCTAAATTAAAGATTGCCTGGGCAACGTTAATTTCGCTGTCTTGTGCATCCAGACTGAATAAAGGTCCTGAGGGCTTGTGTGTGTATGTGTAAGTGTATGAATGATCAGGTAATTAAAGTATCAGAGGGGTAGCTGTGTTAGTCTGTATCTGTAAAAAGCGACAAAGAGTCCCGTGGCACCTTAAAGACTAACAGACGTAATGGAGCGTAAGCTTTCGTGGGTGAATGCCCACTTCGTCAGACGCATGTAATGGA
>NW_020664439.1:44479753-44509864 GCF_002925995.2 Terrapene triunguis
AGTGAAGAGGGAGAAACAGTAACAGGAAACTTGGAAATGGCAGAGATGCTTAATGACTTCTTTGTTTCGGTCTTCACCGAGAAGTCGGAAGGAATGCCTAACATCGTGAATGCTAATGGGAAGGGGGTAGGTTTAGCAGATAAAATAAAAAAAGAACAAGTTAAAAATCACTTAGAAAAGTTAGATGCCTGCAAGTCACCAGGGCCTGATGAAATGCATCCTAGAATACTCAAGGAGTTAATAGAGGAGGTATCTGAGCCTCTAGCTGTTATCTTTGGAAAATCATGGGAGACGGGAGAGATTCCAGAAGACTGGAAAAGGGCAAATATAGTGCCCATCTATAAAAAGGGAAATAAAAACAACCCAGGAAACTACAGACCAGTTAGTTTAACTTCTGTGCCAGGGAAGATAATGGAGCAAGTAATTAAGGAAATCATCTGCAAACACTTGGAAGGTGGTAAGGTGATAGGGAATAGCCAGCATGGATTTGTAAAGAACAAATCATGTCAAACCAATCTGATAGCTTTCTTTGATAGGATAACGAGTCTTGTGGATAAGGGAGAAGCTGTGGATGTGGTATACCTAGACTTTAGTAAGGCATTTGATACGGTCTCGCACGATATTCTTATCGACAAACTAGGCAAATACAATTTAGATGGGGCTACTATAAGGTGGGTGCATAACTGGCTGGATAACTGTACTCAGAGAGTTGTTATTAATGGTTCCCAATCCTGCTAGAAAGGCATAACGAGTGGGGTTCCGCAGGGGTCTGTTTTGGGACCGGCTCTGTTCAATATCTTCATTAACGACTTAGATATTGGCATAGAAAGTACGCTTATTAAGTTTGCGGATGATACCAAACTGGGAGGGATTGCAACTGCTTTGGAGGACAGGGTCATAATTCAAAATGATCTGGACAAATTGGAGAAATGGTCTGAGTTAAACAGGATGAAGTTTAACAAAGACAAATGCAAAGTGCTCCACTTAGGAAGAAAAAATCAGTTTCACACATACAGAATGGGAAGAGACTGTCTAGGAAGGAGTACGGCAGAAAGGGATCTAGGGGTTATAGTGGACCACAAGCTAAATATGAGTCAACAGTGTGATGCTGTTGCAAAAAAAGCAAACATGATTCTGGGATGTATTAACAGGTGTGTTGTGAGCAAGACACGAGAAGTCATTCTTCCGCTCTACTCTGCGCTGGTTAGGCCTCAGCTGGAGTATTGTGTCCAGTTCTGGGCACCGCATTTCAAGAAAGATGTGGAGAAATTGGAAAGGGTCCAGAGAAGAGCAACAAGAATGATTAAAGGTCTTGAGAACATGACCTATGAAGCAAGGCTGAAAGAATTGGGTTTGTTTAGTTTGGAAAAGAGAAGACTGAGAGGGGACATGATAGCAGTTTTCAGGTATCTAAAAGGGTGTCATAAGGAGGAGGGAGAAAACTTGTTCACCTTAGCCTCTGAGGATAGAACAAGAAGCAATGGGCTTAAACTGCAGCAAGGGAGGTCTAGGTTGGACATTAGGAAAAAGTTCCTAACTGTCAGGGTGGTTAAACACTGGAATAAATTGCCTAGGGAGGTTGTGGAATCTCCATCTCTGGAGATATTTAAGAGTAGGTTAGATAAATGTCTATCAGGGATGGTCTAGACAGTATTTGGTCCTGCCATGCGGGCAGGGGACTGGACTCGATGACCTCTCGAGGTCCCTTCCAGTCCTAGAATCTATGAATCAATTTCAATCAGGTCTGTGGTTGATGGCAGCCACTAACCCCTTTCAGTACAATTCTGTCATGAACCAGATTAGAATCCCCTTTCCCACTATATGTATTAGACACAGAGCTGTACTGACAGCAATCATGATGATCAGCGTCCATCTTCCTCACTAGTGTTTCTTCCTCTTCTGGTGGGCTGGTGCCAGGAAAGACTCAGGTTCCATGGCAAATGCCACAGGTCCTCAAAGGCATGTCTATAAGGCCCGTTAACATGTGGCAAGCTGGGGTGTAAGTCTACCGTGGCCTAGCCTGCCACGCCACACACTGACTGGCCGTGCGGACCCTGCTACTGAGCGCTAAAAGTTCTGTAAAAGTGTCTCATATGCGCCTGTGTTTTGGGTGGAGGCTCCTATTGCTTCAGCTATAAAGGAGATTAGCTGTTTCATACTTTTATCCCAATGAAGGATAGCTGTTATGCCCACCAGTTTCCATGAGGTTTAACCTAACACAACATAATAACGATATATTAAACGCACTCTAGAAGGTGAACATCCTAGGACTCTAAGAACAGGGCGGGAGGGAGATTGGAGAGATACACAGAGCTTATTAAAGCAAGAAAGAGGGTTCAGCCTGTATATCTGCAACAGACTTTTCAGAGAGTAACCCTATAAAGCACCAGCAAAATGCTGACAATATGCGAGACTCTCATAGGGCTGGTTGTGTTTCTCCTGATAGTGCAGTTTCTGAAGTTGCAATGGGCACATAGACGCCTTCCTCCGGGACCAACCCCATTCCCCATTCTTGGAAGCTTGTGGCAGCTGAACTTTAAAGTTGATCATGACAGCCTCAATAAGGTATGTATTTCCAGATAACTAACTAATGGACTAATAAGCTGACAGGGAAAATTAGTTGCATTTATTGGTAGTATAAGGTAGGTTTTTTTTTTTCATGCTAAAGAAAGTTTTATCTTAAGAACTGGAGATATGAAAGTCAACTTGGATCATTCTGTCATTTTTAAATAGGGATTGTGTCAAATGTATATGGAACCTTGATGTGCATAAGAATTAAACAACACTGAGGACAGTATTTCTGCCTCATGAAGAGGAAGAAGGAATACATTTTCATATTGTAGAAATGTTTAAATATATTGGATTTGACCCTTAAAGCGCTGGCTTATTTTTTAGACTTCCCATTAAATAAATGTTTAGAAGGATGTATATGTACTGAAAAACCAAATCTAGTCATCTGCCACACCTGTTGTTCCATAATTTAAAGTGTGGTGGTGTATAAACTGTGCAGAAGAGGGAGTCCTGCCCCATCAGGTTTTACGAAGCCCATCAAAGGGGCACCTGTCTGGCAGACTTCAGGAAGTCTGTAGGGAGGAAGATACACGTTAGGTGGCTGATGATGCAGGGGAATAGAGCTGGGAGGGGAAAGGTTTTGTCCACAGTGAGCATGTGGGGCCAGATTTTCATGATATCACGGGGAAAGATTTTATAAAATGTTCAACACCCACAACTGGGATCAGATTTTCAAGAGAGCAACCAATGTGCTGAGCTCTTTAGAAAATCCAGCCACTAAATCTGGCTCCAATTGTAGGTGTGAGACTTTGTCATCTCCCCCCAACCCCTTTGTGTGTCCTTTTCCTTCCTCACCTTATTTCTTCTTCTCTTTCCTACCCCTCTCCCTTTTTGCCTCCTGTCTAATAAGAGTCTGGCCCAGCTGGCCAAGACTGTATATGTGGCAATACAAGTGTACGCCTGGTCAAAGGAGCAGTTAAAAGCAATGCCCTAAACAGCCCGATGCTAGTACAGATTTGCCAGGTCTCGGAGTGGCCGATCACTCTGTGTGCCATGCCTGTGTTTTTCCAGCAATGAGGTTGCAAGCAGGGACGGCTCCAGGCACCGGCGAAGGAAGCAGGTGCTTGGGGCGGCCCATGGAAAGGGGCGGCACGTCCAGATCTTCGGTGGCAATTCGGCAGCGGGTCCCTCAGTCCCTCTCGGAGCGAAGGACCCGCCGCCAAATTGCCGCTGAAAAATGAAAGCGGTGCGGCGGAGCTGTCACCGAAGTGCCGCCGATTGCGGCTTTATCTTTCCTTTTTTTTTTTCTTTTTCCCCGCTTCGCCGCTTGGGGCGGCAAAAAAGCTGGAGCCGGCCCTGGCCCCAGGGTGGTCAGCGGAGCAGTGAGTGTGTGGCAGGAGGTGCTTGAGGGAGGCAGAGAGGAACGAGTGTCGGGCCTGTGGGGGGGGGGCCCTCAGGAGAGGGGACGGAGTGGGGGCAGGAAGAGGCAGAGCGAGGGCAGGGCCTCGGGGGAAGAGGTGGAGCAGGGCACCCACTGGAGAAAAAAAGTCAGCACCTGTGAGTGCATTTACCTGTTGAAAATGGTAAGAACACTTCTTGGCTCTCAAAGTCTCCATCCTTGTCCAGGAAGTGACCTGGGTTGAACTGTCGAGGTGTCTCCCATTGCTCAGGGTCATACAGGACAGAGGCTAAATTTGAGGAAACGACAGTGCCCTGCAAGGAGGAAGCCATTGATTCGGTTGCATGTCTCAATCTCTCTTCATCAGGTAGAGCAGGGGCGGCTCTATATTTTTTGCTGCCCCAAGCACGGCAGTCAGGCAGATTCAGCGGGTGATCTGCCGGTCCTGTGCCTTCAGCACTGAAGCCGCGGGACATGCCGCCGAAGGCTGCCTGACTGCCGCCCTTATGGTGACCTGCACGCCGCCCCCCGCCCCAGGCACTCGCTTGCTGCGCTGGTGCCTGGAGCCGCCCCTGGGGTAGAGAGAGATGGATAAGGGACGTTACTTTGACAATTTTCAGTCCTCATTTATTTCAGTGTGCAGAAGATCACGTGGCGATGAGTAAACTGGGAGTTGTACTGAACAGTAAAGTTTTTATTGCAAATTGTCATTTTCAAGGCTGACACTGGCAGCCACCCACGTTCCTGGGAAGTAACAATATTATGTCACCAATGGCATCGAACCTCTTTTTACTTCCAGTGTTAGCGCTTCTCCGGTGGAGTTGCTCTGTGTAGTAGTTCATTCCAAACCCTCACACCTTGCTTTGGGGTGAAGCACCCTCCCACAGCCTTAGGGGAGGCAGCAATTTCCCCAGAAATCACTACAACATCTTTATCAGCAAACACACAGTCCCAGTGCAGTGCCCCCCGACCATCAGTCCCTCAGGCTCTGTCTTCGTTGCCAAAAGAAGGCCTGTTTTTACTGCAGGTTGCTACTGTTCTTTACCTATCCCACTGTAAAATCCTGGCATTACCACTACGCCAGGTCAACCACAGGCGTGGAGTACAGTGCTGACCTTGCCTAGCTACCAGGCAGTAAAAACTACAGATGCCTTGTCTCCGCTGGATTTTACAGCAACATAACTGTCAGGTGTTAGTTATTTCCCTGGAAAAAAACACCTTTTGGACAGTGAAGACGTAGCCTGGTCTACGCTGAAAACAACCATCAGCAAGCTCTCTCTCAGGGATGTGAAAAATCCCCACCCCTGAGAGATGTAGCTGTAATGGGAGGCAGACTCACCACCAGGGCACAAAGTTGTTAGTTTTCATCTCCAGTGCCCCTTGCAGGCCATCTGCCTTTGCATGCCATTCAGCCCTCCAACTGAGACATGCAAGTCCAAACCCCTTCCAGGGTAATAAAATGTCTAGGTGTAGTCGGAAGTCTCAAGTAATCCACTTCTGTTCTGGACCTAGTGCTCAACTCTTTCTTGGGGTCCCACTGAGCCAGCCTGCTGGTCTGCTCCCTGTGGGCCTCTTCCAACCTGACTTCACCAGGCCTCTCCCAGAGAGGGAACTCCCCCACTCCTTTCTCCTGGTGAGGTCTCCTCCCCTGACCGAGTCAACAGCTCTGTTTAAATAGTCCTCTCTCCCAGGCTCTCTTCTGAAGGTGTTATGCAGGTTTCCTTTGTGGAAGAGGACGGATAGGTCAGATACAGAGCGATTGCTTTGTGAAAAGTGTTCACCCGTAGGTGATGGGATGTTTGTGTCTTGTCTCATTTTCCTGCGTGAGTTCATTCGAGAGCGCAGTGATTGTCTGGTTTCACTCACATAGTTGTTATTGGGGCATTGAGTGCACTTATGCCACATGTTGTGATAGGCATGTGTAAGATCCATGGACCTTGCAAAGTGTGTTGTGGGGGGCGTTGATCATTGTAGAAGTGGAGATGGGAATTCAATGGGGCTATGATAATTGACAACAGCTGAGGAGCCTGTCACTGAGTTGGGGAAGACAAGGCCCTGCACCCTTGGCTTCCTGCGATTCACCGTGACTCTCAGCAGGCCAGTAAAACAGAAGGTTTATTTAGATGACAGGAACACAGTCCAAGACAGGTCTTGCAGGTACAGACAACAGGACCCCCTCAGTTAGGTCCATCTTGGGGGGCCAAGGGAGGCCAGGAGGTCTGTCTGGCCTCCCCTCCATTTTCCCAGCCAACCCCAAACTGAAACTCTCCAGCCCCTCCTCTCTGGCCTTTGTCTCTTTCCTGGGCCAGGAGATCACCCGATCTCTTTGTTCTCCAACACCTTCAGTTGGCACCTTTGCAGGGGAGGGGCCCAGGCTATCAGTTGCCAGGAGACAGGGTGTCGGCCATTTTCTGTGCGGACCCTTGCACACCCCTGCCCTCTAGGGCCCTGCAACAATCGCACACCCTTATCTCACCACCTAGATACTTAAGAAATGCATAGGGGAAACTGAGGCACCCACACAGTATTTAGAGAAAACATTAAGAACATTCCCACTTCGTCACAGAGCCGCTCCCTGGCTTCTACAAACAAAGGCACTGAATAGTTTGTGAACAGATTTCAGCAGTTGTTCATTTAGACCAGTGGCTCTCAACCTTTCCTGTATTGAGCTCCCGTATTAAAACAGGAACAAGTTTTGCGGCGCTCCCATCTCCAGTCTAGTCATAGACAAAGTGAAGATGGTCTTCGCCCCCTGAGCCTGTCTGCAGCTCTCCCACTTGAGAACCCCCAACTCAAGATGATCCACCGTTCACTGTTTGTTATCTGTAGTTCTTGACGGCATGCTGGAGTGAGAGGAGAATAACAAGTGAGGAATAATGAAGAACACGTTTTCAGATGAGCACTTGCTCTACTAATATTCACAGAGCTTTCCAAATATATTAACATTTGCATGATTAAGCCAACAGTCCAGTGCTTGTGGACAACAAATAGTCTGGTCACCGGAATAACAGTGGAGTAAATACCCCATGTTTACTTGCTAAACTATTTGCAAATCTCTTTGTATAAGTCAATCGATTCGAATATCCTTTTAGAAGTATTTTTTGTTTTGGAATATCCTGGACAGTGCACATTGCAGGGATAGAGAGCAATGGAATCCCATTAACTGTTACATCTCCTGTCCTCTACCCTCAGCTTTTCTAAAGATCTACCCAAATCTACATATGATGAAGACAACTTGGTTCAGATTATATTTGACTTTTTCTTGGGTGGATCTGAGACCTTAATCACTACCCTGTGCTGGGGCCTGCTTTATATGGTGCTTAATGCAGACATCCAAGGTGAGAGGGATATGCTTACCATGAATCTCATTCATGTAGTTAATTAGTCAATTATGAGCCTTTTTGTAGAAGAATGCAAACACTAGTGGTGGCTGAGCTACTGTCAGAAATGGATGCATGGGGGCAAGATTTTCACTCTCTGGAAACTTAACTTAGTTTTACTGAATGCTGTCAGAATACTCCATCCTGTACAAACAACGAGAAAAACATGGTCTCAACCTCAAGGAGCTCATAGTCTAAATCTAAGGTAGACATAACAGTACCCATGGCTGAAGGCACTCAAGGCGAAATGGGAATTCACCCTCTACAGTAATATTAGGGTAAACATCCCTGTGCAGTGATCTCTGCAGGCTGCCAAAACAGAGCATCAGTAGCTGCTACAGAGCCAGCTGCTTAGGGTGACCAGATATCCCGATTTTATAGGGACAGTCCCGATTTTTGGGTCTTTTTCTTATATAGGTTCCTATTACCCCCCACCCCTTTGTCCCGATTTTTCACACTTGCTGTCTGGTCACCCTACAGCTGCTCCATCCTGTACTCTTGCTATCAG
The DNA here is from genome assembly GCF_002925995.2 of Terrapene triunguis. Lineage (NCBI taxonomy): Eukaryota > Metazoa > Chordata > Testudines > Emydidae > Terrapene > Terrapene triunguis. The sequence goes on from NW_020664439.1 coordinate 44,487,552, forward strand.
AGAAAGGAAAGGCAGAGATGAGGTTTCTAAGGTCAGGCTTGACAAAGCCCTGGCTGGGATGATTTAGTTGGGAATTGGTCCTGCTTTGAGCAGGGGGTTGGACTAGAACCTCCTGAGGTCCCTTCCAACCCTGATATTCTATGATTCTATGATAAACTACGGGTGGATTGGCCAACCTAGATCAAGAGATAATGGAAAAAGCTTTCTTCCTTTCTTTTATTCTTGAGCCCAGTCTGAAAGCTGCAGAGATCCCTGTGTAGAACTCTGGGCAGGTCTACACTTAAAAGGTGGCATCAGCACAGCTAACCCCCTCCTCTGGCCATTTTGTGAATAGCACCAAGAGTCTGGTGGGCTCAGACTCTTGAGCGAATTCACAAATAGTTTTGGGTCGACCAAAACTGAATTTTTCAGCCGATAAAGTTTTCGCCCAGCTGTAATTTCAGTTCTGTGGGGAATGTGTTGCTCTCAGCATGTTCTATTAGTTTCCAGTTATATTCTTTTTTTTTAAGTTGGGTCTTTAAATAAATAAACAATAACCAACGTATTGCAATGTGTATCGCAGCAAATAAAAATGTCAGCGCTAATGATCCCCTTTGCTGGGTAACAGAAACAACGTTTTATATCTATAGTAGTGTTAACATTCGTAGGGAAATGGCAGGAGAGGGATGAGGACGGGGGAAGGTCAGAGGAGGGAAAGGGGAATGGAGATGAGGAATGTAGTTGCACAGGGAGGCACCAGCATTATGACTGGTTAAGACAGGTTGCCCTCCGATGGGAAGTACTGATGTAGCTATATCCTGTAGATCCACAGACTCTCCCTCCTTCCCGGGAAAGGGTCCTCTTCTCACTGATGAGGATCTCTCAGGGGCTCTGAAACGGGGGATACTCCCGTCTCATCTATGGGATCAGGATACCAGCAGGAACATTTCACCTCACTATCAGTTTTTTGTTGTTGTTGTTTCCTGAGTTGTCCCCAAGAACAGGGATGGGTCTACTCATTATATTCACTGTTAGGAATGATTTTGTGGTGATCCTTTTCGCTCTCCACAGCATCAGAGATGCTCTAATTTATCCCAGCCAGCTAATTTTATCATTAGGGGCCATTCTGCTAGTCCAGGATCACTGGGCCATAATGTACTAGGGCCACCTTTTCTCCTCCCACAAGACTGCTCTCCCTGTTCTGTCACAGTCACGACACCCAGAGAATCTTCTACACAAGGAGAATCCCCAGTGGTTGATTAAGCCCATTTTCCATCCTGTTTGCTCTGCTAAAGGAGCGCAATGGGAGTGGAGCAGGGCCAAAATCCTGGCCTTGACAACATCTTTACACCCTTTAACCTCCCTCCCCCCCAAAAAAATTTAGAATATCTGGAAATGAGCAGTTAAGAGATTCACCCTGTTTCCCACAGCGACACAATCTTTCATCATTCATTCCAAGCCCACCTGACTATCACCACCCACCCAAACTTCACTTTGGCCCTAAACAGTTGCAAAAACTATACGCAAGGATCAAAGGAACAAATGACACGGAGAGTATAAAATCCCCCATTTCTTATCCAAGGGGCCTACTTCCAATAACCTGTCATAATTTCTTCCACCCCTTGCAATGAATTGGAATGAAATCTGTAACTCTTATTCTCCTAACAGAGCCACATACTAAGGACCATGTTACCTAGTGAAAATTATGTTCACCAGCAAGTAATAGGCTGGCACATCCCATCTACCTCCCCCCCCCAACCCACGGAACTCTGATAGTCCCTAGTGCCTTAAATAAACCATCCCTTTCTAATAGGATCGGGCCAGACTGTGCCTGAGCCATCAGAGAGTGGAGGGTGCAAGTCAGGATTCTGTGAATACCTTTGAGCTGCCACTGTGTGTGAGTGAGTCAAGGCAGTAGGATTCCATCGTCATCACAGGTTAGAAAAGAAAAACGGTGATTTACCTGTACAGGAACTGTTGTGCTTCCAGATGTGTTGTGCACACATACATTGCACGGCAGGTGTTTGGGCACCCAATGCAATCGAGTCAGAGACTTTTGCCAGCAGTACCAGTAGACTGTGCATGTGCTCCTGCTCTCCTCCTGGTTTTAGGTGAGGGCATAAAAGAGGCATGTCCACCATCTCTCTTGCCATTCCTTCACACCTCTGTTTGTAACGTCTGAAGTAGCTGGGAAGGGGGGAGAGTTGCTGGATGAACAACAGTTACTGTACAGGTAAGTAACCATTTTTCTCCGTCAAGTGATTGTGCAAATATACATATACATCAGCATTTCCCTTACAGGAGGAGGGGCTTCAGATCTTCTGAACAGAGAGTGTAACGCCAACTTGCCAGAGTTGGCTTCGCCACAAGAGACTTGAGTGATGGCGTAAGGTATGCAAGACAACCACATCGCTGCCTTGCAGATGTCAGCTATTGGAACATTGCCCAGAAAGGCTGACGAAGTGGACTGAGCCCTGGTGGACTGAACAGTTAGGAGAGACTTTAGCAAGACTGGAGCCAAGACAGAGCGAATCATCTGAAAGGAGGAAGAAGGACCCGGCACGCGTGAACATATCAGTCTCAACAGCCCCGAAGGAGCCAGAGTTATTGATGGCGCCTCAGACGGGACTGCACTTGGATTTGTGAAGCCTTGATCTCATGCCAGAAGACTCACCAGAAAGCTTGGGAGAGGCCTGAAACTTTGTGCTCTTGTAAATGTCAGAATGCCTGGAGCGCTTCAACGAGGCTGGCGGTGAAGATTAAAAGTGTGATGCTTGTCACCAGACTTGTGAAACAACTGGAGGGGACACCTGGTTGATTTTGACTTCCCTTCCTCGTGATCGGGGCTTGGCACCAGTGCAGGATGCCTCAATTCTTTCATGAGGCGACCTTTTAGAGGAAAGTATCAGAGGGGTAGCCGTGTTAGTCTGGATCTGTAAAAAGCAACAGAGAGTCCTGTGGCACCTTTAAGACTAACAGATGTATTGGAGCATAAGCTTTCATTGGTGAATACCCACTTCGTCAGACGCACCACAAAAGTTTATGCTTCAATACATCTGTTAGTCTTAAAGGTGCCACAGGACTCTCTGTTGCTTTTTAGAGGAAAGTCTCTGTTTTTTAGTCCTGGCGCGGAACAAGGTACAAATAGGGCATTTATCCCTCACCTGGCCCTCACCAAGACAAATCTGCGACAGGGATAACAGCCCTGCCTGTGGCACACTGCTCAAAACCTGGGGAATTTTTCATACCAAAATCCTCCAGGAAACTGCTAAACTATAACTAACTAAGTACTAAATACTACTGACTATAAACACTAAAACTATAAAATGCTGGCTAACTGATGCAAATGCTACAGGGACCTCCAACTCTCGCCATGGGCAGTGAGAAGGAACTGAGAGAGAGGCGGTGGGCGCCCCTTTTATGCCCTTGCCTGGCAAAAGTTTCCAACTCAAAAGCACTGTGCACACAGACCCCTGCAGTGGAATGTATGTGGGCACACTCACTCGAAGAACAATGGTTACTATACAGGTAAGTGACCATTCTTTCTTTTCTAATCTTTGACGATGATGGAATCCACCTGCCGGGACTCACCTGCACCCCAGGAGCATTTCAATGGTATTCACTGATTCCTGACATCATCAAAGGTTAGAAAAGAACTGATGGTTGGAAGCACAGTGTCCCATACAGGAGCAGATATTCACTGCTCTGCTACTGGTTCATGAGTCTGGATCAAAGACTTACCAGAGGGACTCCAACCAGTCTTGCAAATGAAGCATGGACCCACATTCACTTTTGGAGAAAAACATATTATGCAAGAAGCTATAAGTTAGGAATAACATTCCTAAGGCACCCATCCCCACATGAACTAGATGCACCTGACTCAGCCAGTCATTTTTTATTTCTCGCTTTACAATAATTTTGGATACCAGTACTTCAATAAGATCATTATCCCTCACACTGTGCCTTCTCCTTCTGCCTGATCCTGCAGTGAGATGACAGGAATCTGTACATTGCCCCAGTTGCTGAGGTCATCTACTGAGCACTATGGATTCACTGCAGGATTGAGCAGAAAGGGCCAATGATGGACTGAGAAGCAGCAAGCCCTGAAGAAAACGAGTGAGAACTGAAGAGATTTGTTGATTTGTAACCTTTTCAGTACTACAGACATAAACGTACAACACGTAGTGCTAATCCTTTGGTGAGCTAGAAAAACGCCAGTGCTCTAAGGGTTAAAAACCAATGTGTCTGAAAGTTCTATATTGTTGAAAGTCCCTCTTTAAAAATGTGTTCCTTTTCCTTCTTCACTAGTCAGAAATACTGTCCCCTGTTGTTTAATTCTTATAAACATCAGGTTTCATATGAATTTGACGCATCCCACATTAAAAAGAGATGGAGTTTAGCAATCAGGCTGATTTTCACATTCACAATACTTTGACCACAACTTTCCCAAGCATGTAAAACTACTTTCTGCTACCAATAAATTTCACTTATTTTCTCAATTAGCCCATTAGACCGTCAACCAACCAGAGTGTCTAAGAATAAATACCTTCATGAGGAGATCACGATGAAACTGAAAATTGATCTGCGCCCAATTTCCAACAACTGGGAGGGGAATTGGTCCAGGAGGAAGTTGTCTTCCTGTGCCTGTCGCAACTTCAGAAACTTCACGATCAGAAGAGAGACAATCGAGGTTATGAGAACCTGACTTATGGTCAGCATTTCACTGCTTTTTTAACCACCTTGTCTGTAGCTAAACAAATCTATTGCAGCTGTGAAGGCTGCATCTCCCCGTTGCTCTACTAGTTCTTCCCGCAGAGATCTAATTCCATACAACATCCGCGCATTTTCCTCCCTCTGTCCCTCCCTTGTTGCCACTGCCCTTCCCCTCCTCTGCTTCTATTGTGTTTAACACCTTTTCAGATTAAAGCATAGTAGATCTTTATGCAAAGAAACACTCAGTTGCTACAGATTTACAGTAGTAGTACATAGATCTTTACAGATTCAACACCTCAATTCACAGTTCACATACATGAATTACAGGATTTATTATATTAAAACCCTGTCACCTCAATATTATAATAAATGACAGCATCTACCTTTTTAAATTCTTCCTCCCACTAGTCAGTTTTCAGGTCAGTGAGAAGTAAAGTCAGATGCTAAATTTCTTTGCTGTAATTTTTTAATGTGTAGCACATCTGGAAGAAATTTACAAAGACTTTCTGAGCACACGACAATGATGAAACAGTTGCACTGTTCAGTTGCATTGCCCAGGGTCTAGCAGCTTGTGATAATGTGTGATGCTGACACCAGAAAAAGAATAAGAGCTGCAAGGAGGAAAGTTATGGGGTCAAGCAATCTTGAAGAATGATTCTTCTCCTGATCTGTGATGCACTGCAGCCTAACGAGGAACAACACAGAGCTTATATGGCTGGGGCTGCATTGTTCTCCCCAAAACAAGCTTTGTGCTGATTTCCTTCACTCCCTGTGGGAGGGTGGACTTGAACGCCCTCAGCAGGTTGGTGAAGAAGATGAAGAGCTCACTCCTTGCCAGCTGCTCCCCCAAACACACACGGGACCCTGAAGAAGAGAAGGGGAAGGACAGTAAGTACCCAAGGATTTCTGTCTCCACAGGCCGGCCTTCCAACTTGCAGGTACTTTTCAGAAGCAAGATTGTTCATTCTCGTCAGAAAGCAACCTGACTCCCGGATATCACTGCGCCTGCCCCCACTCATCAGCAAGAACTTGGCACCTATCATGGGTGTTTATGTGGCTATAATCACAAGCAAAGACACTGTGAAAAGGTGGCTGTCTACTGATCTCGACAGATTTATCTGTACAATGCTGATCATTATGGGGAATGGGCTGGGGGGCTCTGCTGCTTGAGTTGGGAGAGATTACCATACTCAAGGGGATATTGATGTACGAAGCTGGAAAGTTCAACAGCAACAGGCTACTGTTATATATATACACACACCCATACACACACAAAGGGTGCTGCCCTTCAATTATGAAGATTAGCAGCTCGTCTTATTCTGCTATATATTTCCAGGCACTTTCAGAACTGTTTGATTTTAACCCAAACCTTCTGTTACACAAAGGCATATTCACAATGTGAAGCTCTTCCAGCGGAAGAAATACTCCCTCTGTACACATGGGCATGATTTATATCTCCACAGGCTACCTTCTAACTTACATGCACTTTTCAGATGCAACATTGTTCATTCTCACCGGAAAGCAAAGGTATTTTTGCTGAACTTGTAATTTTCTCTTGGGACTAATAAACACTATAATAAACTAACTACTAAAAGAGCTGAGAGGACAAACTTGAGGTAAAACTGAACATAGACAATTGCAAAGGCTCCATCTCTGGCCAAGGTTTTTGAGAAGGAATGGAGGGCGGGTCACCCGTGCAATGCTGCATAACAATGGCATGGAGCACAAGACTGAGTAACACCCATGCATGTGCCAAACGGACACTGCTATGAAATATCTCCAATCAATGGTGCACGGGGCGCAGCGCACCTAGAGCGGGGCACCCATAGGGATATTACTCAAAGAAGAAGTGTTTATCCGTCAGTGCATTTACCTGTTGAGAATGGTAAAAAAGCTTCTCTGCTCACAAAATTTCCTTCCTTATCCAAGAAACGACTTGGGCTGAACTGTCGAGGAGACTCCCATTTCTCAGGATCAAAGAGGACAGAGTCTAAATTTGGCAGAATGAGGGTGCCCTGCAAGGAAGAAGCAGTTGGTTCAGTTCTCTGAGGGCTGGTCTACGCGGTGAGTTTGTGGGGTGTCATTTCTTGGCTGCACCAACCTGTCCTGTGCTAACTGGCCTGTGTAGACCCGCTGGCACACACTAAAAGTTCCCTCATTTACATGAACGTAGTACGGTTTGAAACTGGAAGACATTAATGTGGATGAGGGAACTTCTAGTGCATGCCAGCAGGGTCCGCATGAGCCACTTACTGCATGACACACTCACGTGGAGTAGAATTTATTCTCCACTGGTGTAGACAAGCCCTGAGTCTCTCTCCATCCGATAAGTCAATAAGGAGAGGGACCTGGACAAATTTCAGTTCAAATTTATTGCAATGTGCAGAAGGTCAGATGCAGAATTTGTCTGTCACATGATTTGGATTTAAATGGCCTTTTTTCAAAACCAAAAACTTTCATGTGGTTTTTCAAAGTGTTTCAGTTATTCATCAAAACCAAAAATTTTGAAATTTCAGGTGTTTGTTTTCTTATCCTGTCTCTCTCTTCCCCCCTCCCCTTTTCTCCTTTCTGCCGCTGAATGCAATAGAAGGGATAATGTCTAGTTTTCTTCAATTTTTCCCTTTGCCACCCTGTAACTTTTCAAAGCTTCTCCACATTTTAAAAAGTTATACGGGACCAGAATTGTAGCATTTCATTTTTCCTTTTGACAGTCTAAAACTTTTGCAAAGTAGAAAATTCAAAATTGTTAGAAAAGTATTTTGAATTTGTTTTTCAAAACAAACAAACCAAAACAGTGGTTCCATTTAGAACCCTGCACAATGGGAACAAAGTTGAAATTTCAAATATTGTAGTGAAATGGTTTTTCCATGTTTTGACCAGCTCTAGTCACACAGTGACAAGCCTGTCTACACAGGAGTAATTCAGAAGATACTGGACATTAAACTGTTTATTTCAGGGTACGTCTACACTACGAGATTACTTCGAATTTAGATAATTCGAATTTGGGAAACAGATTGTATAAATTCGATTGTGTGCGGCCACACTAAGCACATTAATTCGGTTTTTAACCACATTAATTCGGTGGTGTGCGGCCACACTACCCCATTAATTTTAACCACATTAATTCGGTGGTGTGCGGCCACGCTACCCCTAATTCGAATTTACAAAATCGATTTTGGTGCTACTCCGCTCGTCGGGGTGGAGTACAGAAATCGATTTTAAGCGCCCTTTAATTCGAAGTAACTGGCTCCGTTGTGTGGACGGGTTAAGGATTAATTCGGATTAACGCAGCTAAATCCGAATTAAAGTCGTAGTGTAGACCAGGCCAAAGACTGTCATTTTCAAGCTTGCTACCGGCAGCGGCCACGTTGCAGAAAAGCAGTAATATTTACGTCACCAGTGACATGGAGCCCACTTTTACTTCTAATATTCAAGCTTTAAAGACACTGACAACAGTTGGGCTGTTTCAGCATTTGCTGGAGACAGGGGCGGCTCTATGTTTTTTGCTGCCCCAAGCACGGCAGTCAGGCAGATTCGGCGGGTGATCTGCCGGTCCTGTGCCTTCGGCACTGAAGCCGCAGGACATGCCGCCGAAGGCTGCCTGACTGCCGCCCTCATGGTGACCTGCATGCCGCCCCCCACGGCTTGCCGCCCCAGGCACTCGCTTGCTGCGCTGGTGCCTGGAGCCGCCCCTGCCTGGGGCCCACCAAACAGCTGATCGGCAGCCAGCCACCGGGGCACTGAACCACTATGAATAGTGGGTGTGGAGTACCCCATATATTTTTCTGAGTGTTTGAGCCCCGGACCACCCACGGAGTCAGTGCCTATGACTGCACAGACAATTCTAACCTTAATTGGGTTAGTTTGTGAGTGTAGAACTTGGGGAGTCTATTCAAAATCTGTGGGCAGTGTAACCAAAACTTCTCTCTCTGAAAACTCCACATGGAACATGATGATCCAAATGCCAGTTCCAATATGGTTACTTTCAAGCTTTTCCCATGTTTTGTGCCATCCAGCTACATCTTTCACTCCCAATGTAAATATTTATCCTACAGAATAAAAATATGGAAGACCAAAGAGATTTGCTGAATAATGCCTAAAACTGATTTGCCTTATTCTCACAGGGGAACTCTCTGCTAACCAGTGAGTTTACCCACATAGTGCATGTTGGGATATGTTAGAATGAGAGGAAAAACAGTGCCCACGGGGGAAGAACTTTCTGAATTTTAAGAAAAAGTTGAAGAAAGAGGAGAAAAGTCACAATGCAAATAATAAAACATCAACTGAAGTGTACGTTAGTGCTCTCTATTAGATTCATAGATTCATAGATTCTAGGACTGGAAGGGACCTCGAGAGGTCATCGAGTCCAGTCCCCTGCCCGCACGGCAGGACCAAATACTGTCTAGACCATCCCTGATAGACATTTATCTAACCTAATCTTAAGTATCTCCAGAGATGGAGATTCCACAACCTCCCTAGGCAATCCAGTGCTCTTCATAAGATCAAGCATGGTTTTGTTCTAAAATGCTTCAGACCCCCTTTCCCAGGCTCTAGTGATGGACATGTGGAAATGATCACTTGGAAGTGGCCATTGGTCTCTTGGTTTGTATGTAGAGTGACCATGCCTCTGGACAACTAAAGGACTTGCTGCTTAATTCATATGAAAGGAACTAGGATCCATTCGCTCCCAGACAGATAGTTGGAAAACATTTGCAAACAGCTGTGCAGATGTTCCATGGGTGTGAGCCTGGACCTCAGCATCTCCCACACAAGGTGAATGAGGCTGTATGTGGATAAGAAGGAAACCGTGATGGGGCCTGAAGGAATTTCTTTAAGATTCTCATTCAGGGAAAGATTTGGTCATTGAGGTAGTTGAAGTTGAATTCACAGCACAAGTGGCTCCTGATCTCATATAACCCTGGGTGGGATCTTTTAAAGGCAGAATTACAGATTTGTATTATTCGCTACCTTAGTCTCAAGGGTAAAATTGCCAAGATTAGCAAAAATATTATGCTTTATGGTGAGATGAACAAGGCTGCTTTTCGCGTTACACAAAGTGGGCTGTGAGATGCGAAAGCCTTGGGTACTTACTGCCCTTCCCCTTGTCCCTCTGCAGGGCACCATGTGTGTTTGGGGGAGCACCTGGCAAGGACTGAGATCTTCATCATCTTCACCAGCCTGCTGTGGGCATTCACCTTCAGCCTGCCAGAGGGAGCGAAAGAACAGATTTTTTTTAATGAGTACTGTGGGGAAAATGGGTAGGAAGGGTGTGTGTGTGTGTGTTTCTCAGCTTGGAGGATGGAATTTTTGGAGCTAAATCAGGGATTTTTATTCCTGAGGCAGGAGGCCAGGGCTCACAGTGACTGAAAATTAATTCATCTGGAAAGACTGAAGAGGGAGAGACCAATGAAGGATACAGCTATCGTGTCTGAAGTACGATGGAGCTGGAATAACAGTGAATGAAGCCTAGTGCCGAGTTCCTTTGCTGCTTGTGTTCAGAAGGTTCCAGAGAGGGCTGGGCAGTGGCAGTTGAAGGGAACATGGGGGAAGGGAACTCATGCCCAACGGCCAGTGCCTCCAAGGGCTGAACATTCTCCGAGCGATGGTAGTTCTGGCTGTGGGGGCCATGAGGCCGCTGGGAGCCGGGCAGGGGGATTGGGCGCAGTTTTGAGCTGCTGTGGGGAAGTTCTGAGGAACAGTGGGGTTTCTCTAAAGGAAGCTTCTGACCAAGAGGGGATTGGGTTAGAGAGAGAGAGATCCGAAGCATCTTTGGAGGCATTTCTTAGCCAGTACGGAGCCAGGCTAGGTTGTCAGAAATGAATGAGGGTGAACGGAGAGAACGGCATTGCAAATTGCACGTGCAAAAAAGGAAAGCTAGGCCCTCGGCCCTTTTGAAAATTTACAGGTAAGCCTCATTTCCTGCCTTCATATTGCCCCCCAAATACATCTGCCTAGAACGGAGTCTCATTGTTAGACGTTATCCTGGTTTGCTCAATTGAATTGAGATCATGAGTTCAATGCAGTTCACATTGCGAAATTGGGCTAATCTGGACACAAGAGTTGAATTAGCTGGGTTCTCATGGTACAAACCCAGCAAGTTTATTCAGTTTAAATCAGTTTGATGCAGTTCAGTCAAAGTTCACAGAGTAATAGAAAGGGGCTGAGATGTTAAAAATTCGGTGGCAGGTTCAGAGGATGTACCATGAGATTGAAATGCTACTAGACAATTAGCTGCAGCGATCTGCCTTTACGAGTCAATGTGCATCCTGGGTAGTGGGGCTCAGTTGAGTTCAGCAGAGTTTACATCCAGCATCACCAATGAAATACTGGACTTTGTGTTACACAATGTCCCTCAGGTCTGAATTCTGGATGTGGAACAGGCACAAGAAAAGAACGTGTTGTGAATGTTAACCTTTGTCATGCCTAGGACTGTACTGGGAGCTGTGTAAACTTTATAAGTTGTTAAAGGTCACTCTGTACCACCAAGTTATCAGATTAATTATTGACAAGTTTTTAGCTTGTGCCCCTCTCTCCTATGCTCAGCTAAATGGCTTCCACTGTCAAAGTCTTCACTTTGTGATTCCAAAAAGTAGTTGTGACATTCTATACTTTGGGGGAGGACGTACTCGTATTCCTCATTTTCATATAATCGTGATCTTGCCTTACAAGGCATGCTTTAGATGTATCAGGGGAAAGGTTATGATCTGCTGAAAGTCACTTCTCTATCCACATATGTGTATCATTGATGCATATGAAGTTATGAGAATTGTGTTGTATGGTGGTCACTAAAACATGCTGTAAATTGGGGAATCAGCCAGATATTAGCTCCCCAGAGGCAACAGCAAGGAAAGTAACCAATGCCCGTGTATAATCACTCTATCCTTGGCGAGGAATCAAAAGGTTGAGACAGATCCTAGTCTGACTCTGGCTTACCAGTAGAGAACTCCAATGGCCTAATCCATGGCCAGATGTTCTCTAGGCCTTGATGGCCATCCTGCATATGCATGAGTGACTCCTCCCTCCTTTACCATAACTTAACTTCCTCACCCTCATAATACTGGGGTGCCCTTATCACATTGGTAAGTATAGTAACTCGTTCAAACTCATTAAAAGACACATCAACATTACCATAGCTACCTGCGATTCAACATCTGCTGATGTTTTCTTCCAAAAATGCTCTAAATCTGATACCAACTGCCTTCTTTAGTCTTTCAGCACTTGTGATTATGACAAAACAGGGAAAACAAAGTCTTATGCCATTTTATGATTTAAGGTCACTGTTAGTTTACTTACTTCTGCTAACTTCATTAAACAACTTCTACTAAGGCTCTGAGGCCTTGCTCTTAGCCTAATTCTTAGTCTAGGCCAATAGGTTTCTTGCGTTTCTATATTATTATTCGTATGTTTACAGTCTACCAAACCTGCTATGAACTAGCACTTCTTTCCCTTCCTATTGCACCAGGGTTTGTTACAGCAGATCCAGAGCAGCGTCTGCTGCATGCCTCAGAAATGTCCTGGTCTTAGAGCTAAAGCTGGACTGTTGAGTTCCATCCCTGAACTGCTTTCTAGACCTAGTTTCTAGGTCTGATTCCGTATTTGGAAGAGCCAAACTACCCTGTCTCCGGCTAGGGATGCCCCAGACCCTGCTGGGGGTTGTTTATGCTACGTTTCGTGGCATACAAAGAAGTTAGATTAAAAATCTGAAATGTTCTTGCTGGAAGGTGGCAACGTAACACTGCTCTTTCTTAGAATTCAAATTATAACACGAAGAACCCCAAAGCAGAAAGGCTCAACTCACCCCACCTTCCTCGAGGCCAGCGGGCTCTTTCTGGTCACATGCTTTCTGCAGAGCCGGTTGGTCAGGGACACTCTCAAAGTGATAGCTTGCAATTTCAAACAATCCTCAATACATTCAGCATTAGTGAGGATCCACACTGACAGTACTAGAAGAAGAAGAAGAAGAAGAAGGAAATATGGTTCTCAATGTCTTCCTGTGAATCTCCACCCTTCTCTTCTTCCCCTTTACTTTGGGGATTAAACTGCTCCTGGATTCTAAATTAGTGAAGGAACTGAGGTGGGTCTGCACTGCACCTCGTTACGTGCCCTCAGGGGGTAAGGGGCTGTAGGGGAACTCAGTGCATGTGCAGCCTCAGACACTGCTGACCACAAAAATCCAGACGTCCGCACATGCAAACCAGCAGTAGGGAGGGGGAGGGATAGTTCAGTGGTTTGAGCATTGGCCTGCTAAACCCAGGGTTGTAAATTCAATCCTTGAGGGGGCGATTTAGGGCAAAAATCTGTCTGGGGATTGGTCCTGCTTAGAGCAGGGAGTTGAACTAGATGACCTCCTGAGGTCCCTTCCAACTATGATATTCTATGATCCAGGCAGGCAACCAGCTTGTACAGCCACAGTTACTGCTATTAGGTACTCATTTTGAAGGGAAGCTTCTTTTACACTGCGTAGCCCCCCTCCTTTTAAACCACCTCATTAAGATGAATTCGATCAAAACCTGAGCTATGCAAACAACAAAGCAAATTAAAAAACTCTGATTTCATGTAATTCTTGCCCTGCTTCTCAGGCAAGCAGGGGAATAAAATGCTAATAGTAAACTCATGCAGCAGCTCATGTCGCAAAACGTAAGGCTGCATAAAATTGAACATTTTAACATTTGCTGGTTTTACTTTTAAAATCTGGGACTCACGATTTCTGAGAGGGTTAATGTCTAGTCGCTGTGGTTTGGCTGGCAGAAACAGTGAATCGTTCTTCAGTAGAAAGATATCATTAAGTACCCCTTAGCCTGGCAATTCTGGATTATGACGGTGACAAGAAATGAGAGAAAGCAACACAGGGGAGGAAGAAATATCAGGAAGAGCCACAAGCTAGAAAAGAGACAGTAAGAGTTCAGCATTTCACAGCAACAGCCCTGAGTATTGATGGATAAAGCAGCAGGAAGATATTTGTGTTAAGTCATGTTTGTAATAGCTTTGACTGTGTTTCATAGGACTGTGCAATTTCTAAAGCTGTGATAGGTGGCCAGGTAGCCAGTTATCAGCTGGATCGATGCCTAACCCTATAGTTGGGAACATGTGGGAGTTGGGTTTTAAACGTGATCATGAGATTCTTGTTAAGGTATTTATTTATTTTCATATAATGAATTAACTGACAGTGATTGAGAACATATATGTAAATGATCAGTAAGGTACTTTTCATGCTAAGGAAAGTTTTATCCAAAACAGTAAACTGAGGTCAGAAATGCCATTACCAATTAATATGGAAAGTGGAGCATTTATGTCAAACCCACTGAGCACATGATTTAATGAAAACACAGTATGTCTAACTCAGCAGAAAGGTGAAAGGAATCACCTTTCCTAAAGAGAAACTCCAACAGTATTTATGCATCCTCCTCCAGGGTCTCCAGTTGTGACCTTTAGATCTACTCCAAAGGGGAAGGAGCCAGGAAGATTGGACTTTTAGGAAAGAAGAGTTATTTGTCAGCTAGCCTTCGACTTCTGTGAATTAGCAGGCCCTTCTCTCGAATGATGATTACCTAATGTGGAGCAAAGTTGCTGAGTATCTCACTAAGCTTCTATCAAACCTCAGAGAGGAATTAAAATCTTTGTCTGTGGAGGGTCAATAAATAGAGAAAAATTCCCTATACACCTGCATTGATGCTGCTGAAATGGTGCTGCGATCGATGGCAGCAGAGATGACTATGCGGCATGTGTCATGGCTCCAGTCTTCTGGGTTGCCAAAGAAGGTCCAAGTTACCCTGGAAGGCCGCCTCTTTGATGGGAATCATCTGATCCGTTCTAGAACTGATGAGTTGTAATGTACACTGGAAGTCTCTCCTACCACGTTATGGTCATTGGGTCTCTACACTTCCCTGTACAAGAAGAAGCAGTCTTGATATCGTACTCCGCTGAAACAGCCTGTCATTACTCCTTGTCATCATCCATATCAGAGAACATCAGATTTCTCTAAGAAGAAATAACATATACAAGGGAGGAGACTTCATCAGCATCATCACCGAATGCTGCTAAGGCTGGCTCGACGTCATTTTGATGTGTATAGAGAAAGCTGCCAACCAATCTTGGAGGATCTTTATCTCTTCCCCCTAGCTCCTTTGGGGACCATTTGCATTATTTCCAGGAAGCCTGGAGCAGTATAACCAGTGACAGATGTGTACTGAAAATAATTCAGATAGGTTACTCTATTCAAGTCCAAACCTCCAATCCACTTTCCCCATCCCTTTTCAGGGACTCCTCTCACAAGGGTCTCCTCTCAACAAGAGTTGCAGTCACTGCCTCTTGGTGCTCTAGATGAGGTTCTCCCCCAGTATTGGGGAAAAGGATTCTATTCGATTCTATTCCAATACTGGATTCCAGTATTGGACCTGAGAGAGCTGAATTTCTTTGTTTGCCAGTTCAAATGGTAATCCTGTCCTCCACACTTCCTTCCCTAGATCCTTTAGATTGGGTTGCAGCTCTCAGTCTTGATAATGCATATATCCATCTATTCCGCACACAGGAAATATTTTCATTTTGTAGTGGACAATGCACATTACCAGTACAGAGTGCTACCTTTGGGTTGTTGATGGCTCAGAGAAATGTCACAAAATTATGGCTGTATTAGCAGCACATCTCAGAAAGAGAAATGTGGTAGTTTACCCATAGCTCAACAATTCGTTGGTGAGATGATTGTCTCCAGAACAGGTGCTAAACAGCATTCAGTATATCATCCATCTGTTCTCCAGACTGGGACTGAGACCAGATTCAACTACCTGTTAGAATTGATCAATCAACTTCATAACAATCTGTGTACTACAGCAAGGACATATCATGTACTCTGGTGACCCCATTCACCAGACTCCGTCTTTGTCGTCTCCAGAGGTGGTTACAGACGGTCTGTCGTCCTGCTGTTCTCAGAATAGATATGTGCGTACACATACCTCAAGAGCTTTTGAACTCCCTCAACTGGTGGAAGGATCTACCTCAGTTCAGCCCAGCACTTCCCACAAAGTTAATAGTGCGACAGTTGCTTCAGTGTGTAGGCGGGGAGCCCATCTTGTCAACTTTGCAGTGCAGGGTCAGAGGTCTTGAAGAAAGGACCATCTGCATGTCATTGTCCTGGAGCTCAGCGTAACATGGCTTGCCTGTGTGGCCTTTCGACCTCATATCAAAGATAAGAGCGTACAAATAAGGATCAGCAATACCACCACGAAGTTTTATGTAAACAGACAAGGAAGAACCAGATCAACACACTCATGCAGGAATGCAATCCTATGGAATTGGTGTATTTGGCATAACATAACTTACTGCAGTTCACCTTCCAGGCCTACACAACACACTGGCAGACCATTTAAGCAGGCATTTTTCTCAGAATCACACATGGGCCATAAAGGGTTCGGTCATCAAGTCCATTTTCAGTTAGTGGGGTGCTCTGTGCATAGATCTTTTTGAGACCGAACAGAACAAGAAATGCAAAGTATTTTGTTCCAGGGGAATACAGAGTCCAGGTTCTTAAGCAGATGCCTTCCTAATCCCCTGGACTCACGGTCTATTGTACACTTATTCACTCAATTCCTCTCATCCCACGTGTGTGAAGGAAAGTCAAACAGGGCAAGGCATCAGTTATCCCAAAGGCCCTGGATTGGCCCAGGCAATGCTGGTTCATGGAAATCAGAAATCTCTCACTGACACCTCCAATATCTCTACCTCTTCTACCAGATTTAATAGCGCAGAACAATGGGACAACATTTCATCCCGATTTGTTCTCTCTACACCTTACGGCATGGAAGCTGTCTGGCTAACAGACATGGAGGAGAATTGTTCTGCTGATGTGCAGAGCATACTGATTCGGTGCAGAAAGCAGTCCAATGAGGGCAATTTATTCTGCAGAATGGACGGGTTTTTCATCCTTGTCTTGCCAACTTAATCTTCCTCTGCGACAGATGTCAATCCTTCATATCCTTGAGTAGCTATTATCCTTAAAAACCTCTGGCTTGTCTGTAAGCTCATTACATGTTTATTTGGCTACTATCTCAGTGCATCATTCAGTGATTTAAAACCATACAGTTTCCCCCCCTCATCCTTCAGTTAGTCTGTGAAAGAGCTGAGAGGTTTTGCTTCAATGAATTAACCCTCTCCATTATGGAGTCTTAATCTGGTGTTTCCCAGGCTTGATGGGACCTCCATTAGCGCAGTTAGCCTCATGCTTGTTACTCCATTTGCCTATAGAGAATGGTATTCCTCGTGGCAATTATATCAGCATGCAGAGTCTGTGCATTGCAAGCCCTTATGGCAGGACCTACCCCATATATGAGTTTTCACAGGGATAAAGTTACACTCCACCATTTCAATTAGTCCATCCACTTACCTGTCCCGCCCCCCCCCCCCAAGTCTCATTCATTCAAGCATGGGGCTGCATTACATACTCTAGATGTCCTCTGAGCTCTGTCATTTTATCTGATTAGAACAAACCATTCAGGCAGTCCCTTAGGCTATATATTTCTATTGCTCAGAGATGCCAGGGTCAGACCGTCTCAGCACTGAGAGTATTGAACTGGGCGTCTCACTGCATAAAACTTATGAGGTGACCAATTTAGAACTCCCAGGTCACGTAAGGTCACATGGTCAGGGGCGGCTCTGTTTTTTGCTGCCCCAAGCAGGGCAGTCAGGCGACCTTCGCGGATTCGGCGGCGTTTCTGCAGGTGATCTGCTGGTCCCGTGCCTTCGGCGTACCCGCCGCCGAATTGTCACCGAAGCCGCGGGACCAGCGGACCTCCCGCAGGCAAGCCGCCGAAGGCCGCCTGACTGCTGCCCTCACGGCGACTGGCACGCCGCCTCCTGCGGCTTGCCGCCCCAGGCATGCGCTTGCTGTGCTGGTGCCTGGAGCTGCCCCTGCACATGGTACCAGAGACTGGCCACTTCTGCAGCCTCTTTTAGGGGAATGCCCATAGCTGATCTGTGTAGGTGTACTTGGAGTAACATACATACTTTCACCAGCCATTACTCTTTAGTTCAGGCCCCTTGTTCAAATGCCCAATTTGGCAGGACAGTGTTTCAGTCTTTGCTGAATTAAACTCGTGGTACCCTCTTTGGTCTATTACACACTGCTTAGGAATCGCCAGAAGTGGACCACATGTCCAGAAGCACTTGAAGAAGAAAAGGTCACTTTTACCGTTAGTAACTGGAGTTCCTTGAGATGTGTTGTTTACATGTTTTCCATGACCCACCCTGCTTTTATGGCTACTGTCGAAGCCAATACCCTGGATTTGATAGTGGCACAGAAACTGAGGGTTGGTTGGTCACTCTGCCTCCTTTATACCCTGGAGTTGGAGGGGCTCAAGGTCATCAAAGAAGCAGGTGTGACCAACAGAAACTGCTGGGTAAACTGTTTGGCTCCGCTTCACCAGGATGCACCAGCTGCTTTGGACCACTTTTGTGATGCAAAGAAGCCATAGGTCCATTTGAACAGTCTGGTTAAGGTGGGTTTACAGCTCCTGGCATCCCTGGAGCAGCTGGAGCAGACTAGTGAATTTTCTTTAACCAAATTGAAGCTGGTCTATGCAAACGATAAAAACTCGGATTTTAATTTAATTCTTTTCCTCCTCCTAGGACCTCCAGGGGAATAAAATAATAATCATACAAACACGCAGCGGCCAAGCCACTTGTGTTTTGCAGAGCCTAAAGGAATTCAATTTTTTTTTTTTAAACGAAATTGAGAACCAACGAGTCTTCTTCGAGTCATGTCCCTATGGCTGCTCCACAACAGGGTAGGCGCCTGCCTGTGCACTCTTGAGCAGAGACTCTTGTCAGCAGTTTACGCGGAGCCACACCTGCACCCCAGACACCTTGTGCCGTGGGGCGAGGGCATGTAGGGAGGGGCAGACCCGTTACTGCTCCAGTTGCTGCTTGAGATGGAGCATCGAGATGTCTGTAAGCTGAGCCATGCAGCTTGTTACACCTCCCTTTCTTTATACCTTTTTAGTTTGAGTTATTTCTTTATTTTTCCCTGTTATTAGCACATGTTTGTGCTTTCAGGGGTTCCCTACCATTTGGGCCTTTGTTTTTTTCCCCTCTGGGCCTTTTGCATGGCCTTGAGTGCGGGTTATACCCAAGACTCTGGCCTTCAAACCTTGTCAGACCTGCCACAGGTCCTTTCCCTGCAGTGACGGACATTCCAGCTGCCTTCATGGCTTGGGAGAAACCCACATTCCCTCTCAATTTAAAATTTCGTTTGGATTTAAAAACAGGTTTTTTAGCTCTGAGGGAGGACAGACTTAAACTCCTCTGTATGGAGCACCCTCTCAGACCCACCGAACATTTATTTAGTAGAGGACCACCAGGCAACACTTTGAATAATAAAACCAAACTTTATTCAAAAAGAAAAATGATTAGTTAAGCAAAGAGGCCTGCAATTGCCACTTCCACCACACTCCAGTTATACTTACACTCCAACATGAACTCACGTATCAATGGCTGACCAGTCCACTCACAGCAGAGTGCAAAACAACCTTATAACCCTGGAACCCAACGGTCCCCTTTTGATGTTAATTGGAGCTCTCCCCAATTAAACAAAACGGCTCCTTTGATAATCCTGGATAACACTAATTAACATTAAACCGCCCCTTGCCGTAATTGTATTCTGCCACCTCCTCATTGGCGCTTTCTATTACACATTATTTAAATTAACATCTGCACCAATGTCCTTCCTATGCTATCAATACAGATAGCACTTAATGAAACATTGAAAATTCTGAAAATCACTCCTGAAAACCTTGCTTAAACAGTTATAACCAAAACGTAACAGCAACATCACCCTGGGTCATGTTCTTGCTAACTTCTATTTTCTGTCGTACTGTCTCCAACTTATTGCTAACTTCTACTCACACTCACAGACTCAGTTTCCCATACTCCTGTACGCTTAGGCTAATTTTAGGCCAAAGCCTAATTTCTGCTTAATAGATTTGATAGGCTGGAAGTGGCGGCAGGTCTGCCCCTCCGTATATACTCTTGTATTGGGGCACTAGGGTGTCTGGGGTACAGGCGCGGACTCACGGACACGACTGGCAAAATCTCAAATCAAGAGGGCATTGGCATGCGGATATCCTGACGTGGAGAACCCATAGGGGGATACAGCTTGAAGAACTCAAGTTACTGTACAAGGTAAGTAACCTTTCCTTTCTGTGAAAGTTCTCAATTTGTGTGAAAACTTTCCCGAGGGCTTTCTCCCAGCCCTTCATCAAATTAGATAATTAACATTCAAACTGGTTTTTACCTTTACACGTAACATTTATGTAGAGGAAGGCAGGCCAGTCTCACTGGGAGCTTTAGAGGTTAAAGTCTGGTGGGTAAGGTTTGGCTAGCAGAAAGATTGGCTTATTCTTCAGTACAAATGTCTTATTAAATACACATGAGTCTTGCAATTCACCACTTTGATGATGGGTATAAAAGCAGGGAATCGCAGGGAGAAGGAGAGAGATAGATAGAAGGGGATTAAAGCCTATTTAGGGAGATCTAGGACCTCAACAAAGACAGGGAGAGTTCAGACCTGACCACACAGTAGACAGACAGATAGAGCAGCCGGGCGATGTTGGTGATAACCGAGTTTTTAGTAGCTCTGGTCATCTCTCTCTTTGTTGTGCAATTTCTGAAACTGAAGTGGGCATGTAGCCGGCTTCCTCCTGGACCAACTCCCCTCCCCCTCATCGGCACCATGTTGCAGCTGGATTTCAAACGCCTGCACGAGTCTCTCATTAAGGTATTGTGAATGTGTGTCCAAATATAGCCAAGTAAATGATAAAATTAGCAAAACGCAGCAGCTGTAGAATAAAGCACTTCTGTGTGCTAAATAACATTTCATCTGGCTTGTGCATGGGACAGTAAATGAGGGCCACAAATTCCATTACCTGTTAGCGATGAAAGTGTGAATTTAGTGGCATTTGCTGAGCAGAAGATTGAATGAGAACGAAGTATTCCTGATTCAGCAAAAAGAATTGACTTGCTTAAAGGGGGTGGGGTTCAAACCCAGATAGGTCATGAGTAGGCTCCTAAATGTATATGTAACTCCCTAGATAAAGTGAGATGATATTTTGAGGTGCTGAGCTCCCTCAAGTCCCACTGAAGTCAATGGGAGCTGCAGGTGCTAAATATGGATTTATTGAGGCACCTCCTCGGAAAAGTTCAGCCTAAATCTATTCAGCTGTTGCCTGGTTTCCTTCAGTATTTCTTGCTACATTTGCTTGTATCCAGGTATTTATGTTTCTGGGATGGCTATGCTCCTTCCCAGCCCGTCGTCCCTTCCAGCTCAATTCTTCACTGAAGCCTTAATGCTCAGTAGGTGGCATCGCATTCACTTCTATGGTAAGAACCTGGGACACACACAATTTCATCAGGCAGGAGGAATAGCCGCATTGCGAGACCGAAAGATCTTTTTCAAACACCAATGACAGAAATTATTGCAAAGAGAGAGGCAGCAAATGACCAGCTGCCTTAGGCAGAAATTTGCCCTTTATACAAGTCCTGGAGTGAATGTCCCTTTATAACATGCCGAGAAATCTGGTTGCTTTAAAGGATTCAGAAAACAGGGAGAGGTGAGAGGAATGACTAGATGACCTCCTGAGGTCTCTTCCAACCCTAATCTTCTCGGATTCTAATGGTGTGTGATGGGGAAATAAATTAATAGGGATGTTTCTGTGCACTGGGCTGTTTGTAATTTGCCAGTAGCTCTAAAGGAGAAAATGAGATACTTCCATGAGTTCAGAGGTAGGTCACTGCAAGGGGCACTTAGGAAGACTGAGATGCATGAGACTGCCCCTGATAAACTGTGACTCCAAGGGACAATAAGAAGTCTCCCAGGAATGTCAGTTACCAACTTTATTCGGTGTGTTTTAGATGCAATGTTTACAGGGTATTAGAAGAGACACCACAGAATTGTCCCCTTAACTGGAAGGCACAAGCCGTTCTACACCTGGGGACATCTGTCCAATCATGAGGTGAAATTCACCTGTAGGTAACTCTAATCCCATTCCGTACAAGACATTTAAACTGCATCCCCATGACACAGCTGCTGAGACATCCTGTTGGATGAGAGAGTATGGTCTTACCTCATAGTCAGCTATGAGACTTTTCTGACTTTAGCTCGTCTTTCGCCATGGTTTGGGGTTTCACTACAAATGTTTCTACAACCCCCCTCACCCCACCAAAGAGCGTCCTGAAGTAAGCTGGGCAGTTGTTTCATCGTGCACAGTTTTTCTGACTTGTGGTTTTCTGGTACTGACGATGTCTCTAGTTGGCACAGATTTACGGGAACATCTTCACCTTGTGGATTGGACATATTCCTGTCATCATACTGAATGGATTCCCAACTGTGAAGGATGGCCTGACTATCCACTCTGAAGCCATCTCTGGCCGCCCAACAACCCCTTTCCTTCAGAAAACAGCCGGAGGAAAGGGTAACATTTTCTTTCCTTATAAACTATACAGAAAAAAATAAGTTCACATGATCCTTTAAGTGCGGCTGCTCCCTGCTTCCATAGTCATCTCCCCAGGGCCGGCTCTGGCTTTTTTGCTGGGGGGGGCGGCCGGAGCCCCTGGGGGAGGGCGGCGAGCCCCGGCGG
>NW_020664439.1:44579864-44660365 GCF_002925995.2 Terrapene triunguis
CCACTCTCCCGAGTTACCTGGTAGCTATGCCTAGAGGCCCCCAACAATCCCTCCTTTGAGAACACTCAACAAACCTTTGTCAGAGTTTTCTCATACTCTAAAGACAAAATGTGATTAAGCTCCATACAATCAGGATTATCAATGAGAGGGTATAAAGGAGCCTCTGGGGAGGGGGAGGTACAAATCTTACCTATGAGCACTTTACAGCAAATGAGCAAAAGAACAAGAACAAAACATATCACCACACCTGTGAGCAAGATGCGAACAATGCTTCCCCCTATATCCCCTAGTTCCCCTAAACCAGGTATCCAACCCCAAAGGGAATCCAAAATAGTGGGTTCCCCTTCCTGGGCCTTCCACTGGCTAAAGGCCCGTTCAGCTGACAAGATGTGCTTGTTAATGTCCTGTGAAAACTCTGGGACATAGGTACAACACTCTTCTCCAATAAGGGCACAGACCCCGCCTCGCGAGGCTAACACATAATCTAGGGCCTGACGGTTCTGCAAAGCCAGCAGTCGAAGCTGGTACAGCTCAGAACTTATGCTTTTCTTTATGGCTAGGGTATCATTGGCAAACTTAAATTGTCAGAGGTGCTACTGCTGGTAATCATCCACCTTTGACAATAGTCTGACCAATTTTGGGGTACTACTCTCCAGGGCCATCCCGCTGAATGATGGGGAGTCTGGGCACATATCCAACAGTTGGAGAGATTAAACTCACGGGCAAAGGCAATTTTCAGGGCCTCATATGTGTTGGTAGCCATATCTGCAGGGATGGCTCCCCATCCTGCATGCGATGTGGGTGAAACAGTAGGTAACAGAAGAATTGCCTCTGTGATAAAAAAGAAATGCTGTGAGAGACCCTAAACCTAACCTATATTGTAATTACCACAATCCAAATACCCAGAGGACAATAAGAATTGTTGACACTAAACAAATCAAAAAATAACAAGACCAAATACATAGGCCAGGTCGGCCTTCTGTGAGAAAATAAAACCAATGCTCAGGGTTCTCGCGGGGAGTATGCTGTGACTGTTCAGAAAGATCACAACGCATTCCCAGTGACCCTCACTGTCTTTTGAATAGCAGCTTAAGTCCCAAATCGTCGTTAGCCATCTTCTCCGCAGGCTGGACAGTCCACTGTTTAGGAGCGGGCACTGCTTTCAATCGAGAGTGATGAATCCAGTTCTTGTGTCCTTCGACCTTTGCCGCTGTATGGGTGACAAGCAGGACGGTGTGGGGTCCCTTCCACTTCTCTTGGAGAGGCTCGTCCTTCCAGGTCCGCACGAGAATGGAGTCATCAGGCTGCAGGGAGTGGACCCGAGTATCCAGCAGAAGAGGCTGTGAATCTTTGGTGTACCTGTGAAGAAAAGAAAGAACAGCAGACGGAGGGCACATGTACTGAGACAAAAAACCATACCCCCACTTCCCATTCCCCTGCCAGAACTGGGGTACCATTCGTAGGCCATGCTCTTCCAAACATAATCTCGAAGGGACTAAGCCCTATCCTACCCTTAGGGAGAGCACGAATGCAGAGCACTTGATATCTTTTGAACCACTTGAGATGTGAAGTGTGTTCCATTATCAGATTCCATCCACTGGGGAAGGCCGAAGCGAGGAATGATTTCCTTGACAAACTTAAGAGCCACTGTCTTGGCAGTGTTGTTACGACATGGGAAGGCCTCAGGCCATCCGCTGAATCGATCCACTAAGACGAGAAGGTACCTGTATCCTTGGGTCCTGGGAAACTCAGTAAAGTCTATTTGCCACACCAATCCTGGGCCTGGGGTAGGTTCCAGGGTGGCTGGAGGCACTGCTACTCCTGGTCGAGGGTTATTCTTTTGGCAGATTAAACATTCAGCTTGTACCTGTGATGCTAGGGGTTTAAGTCTAGAGGTTAGAAAACATTTATTCATGAGCTGGATAAGAGCCTTTCTGCCTGCGTGTGTGGTTTGATGCAGTTCCTGCAACACCGGTCGAATCAAGCCCTTGGGCAGGAGGATTTTTCCCTCTGTGGAATAAAGCCATCCCTCCTTTTCCTGGAGACCGAGACTGTCCGCCAGGTTTCTGTCCTCTTGGGAGTACTGAGGGGCTGCAAGCTCACCCACTGATGGGATGAGGGCATGCATTTGGGCATTCTCCTCAGTTGGTGATTTCAGGGTAGCAGCTCGCTTAGCTTCCCTGTCTGCTCTGGCATTGCCCTTGGTTACATCTTGATCTTCCCTTTGATGGGCTTTGCAATGCACCACTGCTACTGCTGAGGGGAGTTGTACTGCTTCTAAAAGTCGGAGAATTTGAGACCCATACTTAACTGGAGAGCCTTGGGCTGTTAGCATTTCCCTGCCGGTAAACTCTCAGCTTCCACGGTATCATGAAGAGACACAATAGCATAACCAGCCCTCCTTTGCCCATCCACAACAGTACTACTTCCATCTGTATACCATTCCAAGTCAGCATTTGGGAGTGGCTGATCTTTTAGATCTGGGCGGCTAGAATACTGAACATCTATGATTTCTAAACAGTCATGTTCCTGCTTCTCTGTCTCTGATAGCAGGGTAGCTGGATTAAGGGAGGGACAGATCTGCAGGGTGACTTCAGGATTTTCTAACAGCTTCGCCTGGTACCGAGCAACCCGAGCCTGTGTGAGCCAAAGACCACCCTTAGTGTCCAGCAAGGCTCGAACCATATGGGAACATACACACTTGCACACTTCCTCCCAGTGTCAGCTTTCCAGCTTCTCCCAAGCACTAGAGAGCCGTAGCTGCGACCGCCCTCAAACAGGCTGGTCATCCCTTTGAAACTTGATCCAGTTGTTTAGAAAAGTATGCCACAGGACGCTTCCAGGCACCTAATAGCTGAAATGCCCTGTCCGCTTCTGGGGACCAGTGAAAAGGGGTCATGATCCGCTCCCTTAACACATTCATACAGAGGTTTAGCCCACAGTCCAAACTCTGGAATCCATATTCTGCAAAAACCTGCCATGCCCAGGAATGCCCTAAGCCAACAGTTGCTGGGGATGGGAACTTGGCAGATAGCCTCCTTCCTTTCATTTGAGAGCTGTCTCTCTCCCTGCCTGATGTGAAATCCCAGATATTGAACCTCTAAAAGAGCAATTTGGGCTTTGCTTTGAGATACCCTGTATCCTCGCAGTCCAATAAAGTTTAGGAGACTCACAGTAGCTCTGAGACAAGGGATTAGACCCACAGCAGCAATTAACAAATCATCCCACTCCTCCAAGTCTCTGACCAAAGCCTGTCAAAACAGAGTGGGGGAATTTTTAAATCCTTGAGCCAATACTGTTTAACAAAACTGCCTTTTAACCCTTCTGTTGTCCTCATTATGCCTTGCAGTATTTTGCTGATCTCAGTTGCTTGGGCACATTCAGCCCCCCTTCCTCTTGGTTGTCAGCAAAGTCTTGGCTGTGAACACTGACCTTGGACTGAGGCCAGCATGACTGAGCTTGCTAGCTGTATTTTCCTCTCAGTTAACTCATTCCATGCTTTTTCCTCTTCTCCCTTTCTCGGCTTCTTCTAACTTCCAAAGGAACCTTCCACTCTTCACTCATACACCTTTTCTCCAACCATTAACACATACTTATTGCCATCATAGGGGTACCTTCCCTTTCAGGGCATTCATTTTTCCAGTGTCCCTCCTTACGGCATATGGCACACTGGTTGCGACCCAGGCGCCTTTCCTGGGGACCAAGGCGTCCACATCCACGGCCTCTCATTCCCCGGCCCCTTCCACCTTTCTGTGGCCTTACTTTGCCGCCGACCTGCACCGCCGCTACCATCATTTTTACTTGCCTTTTCTGTGCCTCCTCCCTAGCCTTAGCTATAACCTGATTCCGCTCCACTTCAGACAACAGGGTTCTCATAAGTATATTACAATCATCCCAGTCAGGCTTATAACTTGCTAGACACCCTTCAAAGAAAGAAATGAACTTGCTTGGATTCGTTGAGAATTCTCCTGCCTCTACCTTGAAAAGCAGCCATACGTACAGGGTTAAAAGCCACTGACACAAGATCCTGTGTTCCTGGACGGGCTACCACACTCTCAGTAATCAACAGATACAATCCCACGGGGGGGTACTCTCTAAAGCCTGTGGGGGTGGAGGAGCCGAAGGGGACACCGATTCTGGCATTACAACAGTGGGAGGGTTCTGGGGTTTAGCAGCCAATACTACCGAGCCTGTCGGAGTCAAATGGCACTTGAACAAAATATCAGTCCTATTTCTTAACACCATAAACGTATACGCATAGAGATGTTCATTCCATTTACCTGTTCTCTGACAAAACAAAAGCAATTGAAGGATCGTGTTGCAATTAAGTGATCCTTCCGGTGGCCACCTTTCTTGGCACTCCAGCTGATACTGAGGCCAATCAACTGTACAGAACCTTTTCCAATTTACTTTTAATTAACTGATCAGATCCAAACACTTTCCAGTTCACCAGAATGCATTCTAAGGGTGTACACTGTACCCTGCCGGCTGTACTCTGTCCCTGCCCCATACTGAGGGAGACTCTGGGCGTCCCCAGGTCAAAACAGGCAGACACTGGGCGTCCCCAGGTCAAAACAGATAAAGTCCCCACTGGACTGTTCCTACCTTATCCAAGGGTCCGGTTCTGCACCGTCGCCCTCTCCACGGGACCGGTTCCCCACCGTCGCCCGCAGCTGCTTCTCCACTGTCTGTGTGCGTTGCACCGTTGTGCCCTCCGGGGTCGAGCAAACCACGTCTCTGCCGAGGCCCCCGATGAAGTCACCGGTGCGCGCTGGGCGTCGGTCATCGCTGTAATCCGTCGGCCACCAGGAGGGATCCGGGCAAGGCTAAATTTCAGCCTCGAGCCCCACGTTGGGCGCCAAAACTGTTCCCGCCTGAGGGGCTTGAGGCGGACTAAAAGGTCCGTCGCCCGGTGTGCTTAGCACCAATAAAGACACCGAGGGGAGAAAGCAAGCCAAGTTTATTTCAGAGCTCTGAAATGGCACTAGGAGACCAGCATGCCTCAAATCCAGTGCAACAAATACAAATAACTTTTACTTTTTATACCCCAAGCAGTTTCTGTGTAAGTCTTTGTTTGTTAACTCCCTCTTACTACTCCCACCCCTCCCTTCTCTAGCCGTTACAATTAGAAAAGTTCCCATACGCCTGCTTATCTTTTGGCCTTGCAAGGCCTGTTTACAGCAGCTGCCTGCTAGAAAAGCTGACCCTTACATTTCTGCCTTAACATGTAAGCAGTGAACACAGAAGTAGATGAGAGCTCACAAGATGGAGTCTGGGGGTTCAGATAGGCCCAGAGCAAAAGAGCTTCATCGACACTTTGGCCTTCCACTCTCCCGAGTTACCTGGTAGCTATGCCTAGAGGCCCCCAACAAGACGGTCCCTAGCCTCTTTTAAATCACGGTCAATTCCAGGGTCGGCACCTGGCCAAGCTGCCTGTCTGGTAAGCCGTTGTCGAACTTTGGCTGGCATAATTATTCGTAAGAGTTGCTTAATGTCTGCCCAAGATGGATTATAACACTGCACCACTGTCCGGAGCTCGTCTCTAAATTTTTCTGGCTCCTCCCTAGCATTAGGAAATTCCTTCACCAAGTTTCTCAGATCTCCTGGCGACCACGGGGCATGCACTGTAACCAACTGTCCTGCAGTCCCGGGCAGTTCTCTTAAAGGAGCCTGGACTGTCTGTGCTACGCTTCTAGTAAAATAACGGGTACCCTCCGCAGAAGGACCAGACTCGGGAGAGCTACTGGGAATATCAGAATTATCCCTTTGTGGTGAAGAAGAGGATTCTCTTATAGGAGAAGAAAGAACAATTTGTGTAGCTGATACACGTGGTGGTGAAACTGACACTGCTGGGTGAGATTCGTTAGCACGCACAACCGGCAGGGGGCGAGGAGGAGGCACCGGCTGCTGCTGCTGAATGTTACTGAAGAAATCTACAATGTCCTTAGCAGTTTCCTCCTTACTTTTAGGCCTAACTAATTGGGGCTAAAGAGGAGCAGAAGGAATTGCTCGAGCAGGAAGACAGCCGGGTGTCTTGCATTTAAGTTGTAAATGGTGTACTTGGGCTTTCAATTTTTCCTGGGAGTCCTTTAGACTCCGCACCCGAGACTCGTGGAGTCTCTTTGTTGCTTTCTCTCACCAACAGACAAATTGCTTTCACTGCGCACCAGAGGCTTTTGGCGAAGCCAGGGTTTCTCTGAGATATTTAAGTTTATTTAAATCGAAGGTACCTTTTAGTGGGCATTGTTTAGATGGATTTGCACGCGTGTAAAGATTTCAACTATCTAAATACCTGCAGGTTGTTGGACCATAATGTACGTACATGAAATAAGCTGGGGTACCCTTAGGGGGTGAAAGGGAATCCTTAGACTGTCCCCCACCCATTTTCCAATCACACACACAGGGAGGAGGATGCCCTGTCCGCGCTAGCGGCTTATAAACTAAGGATCTCTCCCTACAGGGTACTCACACAGGAGAGGCTAACGAGGATAGCCATGACCTCCTACATCTCCCTTCAGCAAAGAGCGTCGGCTAATCTCAGAGAGACGGCGCCGCTTACTTTGTTGCATCCAGTGAGATGGTCAGACTGTCAGTGGCTCACACAGAGAGGAAAAGGGGAGGGAAGATGGGTTTACACACTCCTAGACCCAGGTAGCCTCCTCGTCGGACGATGCCAGGCCGAGTTAGAGTACCGTGGGTCAGATCTCCTAAAAGATCCTCTAGTTACCGGGCTTGCGTTAGAGTAGTTCTGGTCACGAGCCAAAAGACTTTGCAGAGTACTCTGGGCGTCTTTCGGTAACACTTAATTCACACTGGTGTATACACACACACACACACACACACCAAGGCCTTACTTCAGGTACTATTCCCAAGTACCTCAGGTACTATTCCCAAGTACCTCGATGCATTACTCGAGGCGGTAAAAACCCCTCCTGCTGAGGCAGTAACAACTTTTCAACACAGGTGCAAACCTATGCACCTCGCATATGCATACAGGGGGCGGCAAACAATTCCCCTACGCCGCTCAGCATCTGACCTTGCTGCACAGTCAATAAGTTCGGATGGCGTGAGCCCAACAGGGACAGACGGCCCCACGGACAGTCCTCCTCCGACACCCCAATAGAGATTTCAAAAGGTCTCTTACCTCTATTGTGGCGCCATGGGGTTCGAAGGGGAACGATCCGTAGTAACTGCCGGTGCCTCTGAGGGCGTTGCCATCCCGGACGAGCCCCCAGATTGTCGGAGAAAAACTGAGTTCTCATTCTTTTGTTTGGATACAGTAAGTCAGAAGCTTTATTAACTCTCACAATTGTGCAGAGGGAGAGAGCTAAGCAGGTCTCTCTCTCAGGTAACTAATTACAGCAAGCATTTATACTTTTTATTACAGAAATAATGAGGGACAGCTGCATTTTGTTTATACATAGGCCATCTTGATATCTTATTTCCTCACTTGTTTTGACTTTTGCCAACATACAATATTTTTTATACCTTATTTACACAAGGTCTTCTACACCTTATTTATATAAAGTCACAATAACTTCTCACACAGTTTTTTCTTACCCGCCTCACACAATCTTCGCTTCTACAGATCTCGCGTTATCAAAGTTACAGTTAGCCTGACTCTTGCTAACGAACTGTCATGTATTGCAGTTCCTTTCTGTTAGTTCTTTTTTTGCTTCCACACCAGCCACCCACAGATCAGCTATGCAACAGCCCTCCTCCAATCAGCTGTTTAGTAGTGGCCAGGAGGCGCTGGGGAGAGGGGGTGGAGCATGGGCGGGAAGAGGCGGAGCGAGGGTGGGGCCTTGGGCAAAGGGGCGGGTTGGGACAGGGCCTCGGGGTAGAGCAGGGGTGGAGCACCCACCCAGAAAAATGAAAGTCAGTGCTTGTGCATACCAGAATCAAGATATTCCTGTAACACCCTTACCAGTTGGCATTAAGAGGTTCTTGGGTCACAATTTGTTGTATGCCATTTTTCAGACGTGCTTTGCTGACACTGATCATGTCTCTAGTTGGCACAGATTCATGGGAACATCTTCACCTTGTGGTTGGGAGAGAGCCCCGTGATTATATTGCAAGGATTCCAAGCAGTGAAAGATGGTCTGACCACCAACCCTGAAGATGTTTCTGGCCGGCCAACAACGCCTTTCTTCGATGAAACGGGCAATGAAAAGGGTAATGTTCTTTTTCCACAGACACCGTGCAAAAAACTGGGGTGCCCACTGTAAGGGTGGCAGTTCCGTTATTTCATAGCCATCTCCCCATGGAGCTGCATCTCCAGACTGCAACAATTGCTACATGAATAGCTGGTCTGGTGATGAGTAATGGGGCAGGCAGCCACTGAAGGGTAAAATCCAGAGTGTTAAGGAGATTGTTTGATCCATTCATAGTCTCTTGGGCCCAGATCTTCAAAATCAATGGGAGTTAAGCACCTAAATAACTTCGAGGATCATTAGTTCTGTCCTGTGAACGTCACTATCATCAGCAGGCTTTCAGCTCGGAGCATGAACATCACTCAGTGTCCCATTGGACATGCCTTTGACACAACACTAATTTTGGGTCACTCACACAGCGTGAAGGCTTTTGAAACCTGGGCAAGATCTTCCTACCTGCTGGGCTTCAACTCATAGTCCTGCGCTGTCATTCAAACAAAACCATCAATGCTCTTTTATCCACACCCTGCATTGAAACCGACCTCACCCCACATCTCCTGGGAAGTAACTCCCCACATCTCTGTGTGCATCCCCAGCTGTGAAATTATCCTCATATTTTCAGGTGACGTGTGAATTATGAAAACTGTATCCTGCGTGTTTGAAGCCCGGCTTTCTTTTTCACCTAAAAAAAGCAACAAAACCCTCCAAATAGGGGAGTTTTCTGGAGTTGTCACAATCTGTTCATGTCTGAGGCCCCAGATAAAGCAACTAACAAAGTGCTTGTTCTTCTGGATTTCTGTCATGTTAGAAAATATATTTTAAGTTGAACTCTTACTAGGTGAATGATTTTCCTTTATATAAATAACCGATTCTCAATGGCCTCAGGTATTGTTATGACAAATGGTCACACCTGGAAGCAGCAGAGACGCTTCGGGCTGATGACCCTGCGGAACCTGGGGCTGGGCAAGAAAGGCCTGGAGCACCGAATCCAAGAGGAGGCCTGTCACCTGGTGGAGGACTTAATGAGTGAGAGAGGTACATCATTGCCAGCATATTTGGGGCTTTTCACTTACCATAACGTTATTTTCCTAGGTTTCAGAGGGGTAGCCGTGTTAGTCTGTATCAGCAAAAACAACGAGGAGTCCTTGTGGCATCTTAGACACTAACAAATTTATTCGGGCATAAGCTTTCGTGGCTAAAACCCACTTCATCAGATGCATGGAATGGAAAATACAGGAGCAGGTATAAATACATGAAAAGCTGGGAGTTGCCTTACCAAGTGTGAGGTCAGTCTAACAAGACAATTCAATTAACAGCAGGATACCAAGGGAGGAAAAATCACTTTTGTGGTGGTTATGAAAGTGGCCCATTTCAAACAGTTGACAAGAAGGTGTGAGTAACAATAGGGGGAAATTAGTATGGGGGAAATTAGGTTTAGGTTTTGTAATGACCCAACCACTCCCAGTCCTTATTCAGGCCTAATTTGATGGTGTCCAGTTTACAAATTAATTCCAGTTCTGCAGTTTCAGGTTGGAGTCTGTTTTTGAAGTTTTGTTGCTGAAGAATTGCCACTTTAGGTCTGTTATTGAGTGACCAGGGAGATTGAAGTGCACTCCTACTGGTTTTTGAATGTTATAATTCCTGATGTCAGATTTGTGTCCATTTATTCTTTTGCGTAGAGACTGTCCGGTTTGGCCAATGTACATGGCAGAGGGGCATTGCTGGCACATGATGGCATAGATCACATTGGTAGATGTGCAGATGAATGAGCCCCTGATGGTGTGGCTGATGTAGTTAGGTCCTATGGTGATGTCCCTTGAATAGATATGCGGACAGAGTTGGCAACGGGTTTGTTGCAGGGTTTGGTTCCTGGGTTGATGTTTTTGTTGTGTGGTGTGTGGTTGCTGGTGAGTATTTGCTTCTGGTTGGGGGCTGTCTGTAAGCGAGGACTGGCTTGTCTCCCAAGGTCTGTGAGAGTGATGGATTGTCCTTCAGGATAGGTTGTAGATCCTTGATGTTGCGCTGGAGAGGTTTTAGTTGGGGGCTGTAGGTGACGGCTAGTGGCGTTCTGTTACTTTCTTCGTTGGGCCTGTCTTGTAGTAGGTGACTTCTGGATACCCTTCTGGTTAAGTCACCTCTCCAGTGCATCATCAAAGGGGCAGATATCAACTCCACCATCCCCTCTAGCTGTTTTTCCCAATCACCCAGCATGTCTACGTAGCTAATCCAGTGCATTTCTAATGCACTCCTGTCACCATAGTATCTAATCATCGTTCTAGGATCTTGTCTGGGTTAAGAGTCAGCCAGCTAGCCTTCATCCAGGCCTCAGTTTGCAAAGCCCCTGCTCTCTCCAGGATCAAGCCCATAGGCCCAAATTCCACCCTGCTGTCACACCCTGTGCAACATGAGTGAAGTCACGCAGGTTCCGTGGACTGTAAGTTAGGACAAAAGTAGCCCCAAAGTCTTAGCCCACTGCTAAGTGAGATCATCAATAAATAAGACCCCGTGGTGTGTTGATAGCATTACCGGCTCTGTAACTAGAGTGAAAGGGGTCCTAGAAGTGAATGTAAAATAGATGCCAGTGACTGTTATGATCAGGGGAGAGAGCAGAGCAACTGGGTGACACATGCAATGGATCCACGTATAGTCAAGGTATCCCATAGCGCTGCTTCCTTTGCCCTGCAGGAATAATTTTTAGAGAAAGAGCCAAGCAGAGAATCCGGGAGCTGTAACCAGCTTCCTGACGCCCCTCCCCACTCCTATCTGCTGCACCAAGCAGACCTCAGCCACTGGAGAGAATCTGGCCCAGTGAGTTTAGTGGGAATTCTGGGGCTGGGAGGAAAAAGCAGCTGTCAGTGACGTGCCCCACAATCTCTCTCTCTCTCTCAGCCTGGGACAGAACCTGCTGGCATGTGAGGGGCGTTACTGGCCAGGAGCTCTGCTCACTTCACAAAGCTTCCAGTGATGTTCTGCTTCC
The DNA here is from genome assembly GCF_002925995.2 of Terrapene triunguis. Taxonomy (NCBI): domain Eukaryota; kingdom Metazoa; phylum Chordata; order Testudines; family Emydidae; genus Terrapene; species Terrapene triunguis. The sequence continues at coordinate 44,590,995 of NW_020664439.1, forward strand.
GCCTGGACAGCTGCAGAGATGGGCAAGGTCCCTTTAACACACTGAACCTTCTGCGGCGAGTTGGTTTGTGACCAGCTTGAGTTGTCTTTGATTGCTTCTTTTAAATGTTTATTAGTGAATGATGCTGGATACCAGAATCACAGGCTCAGAAGCGTTCACGACTGAAAAGACCTGCTAGATCCCAGGCTCCTTCCCCAGGCTCCAGGACATGGGTCTCGTCCCAGCAGGGGGCGACACAGTCGCAGGCAACATTAATGTTAATAACTGTGTTTGCAGGACAGCCCTTGGACCCTACTGTCTCCTTCAGCCAAGCACTTGCAAATGTCATTTGTGCTGTGGTTCTGGGACATCGCTTCTCCATCGACGATGAGACGTTCCGGCAGCTGCTGAAAGCCAATGCCTGTTTGCTCAGCGACTCGGGCTTCCTCAGCAAGAAAGTGAGTTCCCAATTTGTCGCTGTTATTTCTTATGTCCCTCTCCCTAAATAGATGATGTGGTATCTGCTTCCTGGAGCTTCCCAACTAAATTAGACACGACGAAGGCTACGATTTTGGCCTGGGTATTTTTATTAAAAATCACAGCCCGAACACAGGCAATAAACAATACATCGGGAATGTACACAAGGCTGGCATTAGGGAGTAGCAAGCGAGGCCATTACCCCATGCAACAGGGGGCTCCAGAAAGCTAAGTTACAGGTGGCGGGGCGTGGGCTCCAGCCCCGGGAGGGGAGGCCCATAATTTAGCTCCGTGAGGCCCCAGGTAATTGCCCTGCTTGCTGTCCCCTTATGCCAGCCCTGGCCACAATGGTGCACAAAATGGTGTTTTCGCAGACATCTCTTAAAACCACTGAATCCGTGAGCTTGAAACGTGATTTAACGAGGGTAAAACGTGCGATTGACCCAGTAGCAAAAGCAGAGTGGTTGGTGACCACGCTCTGTTACCCATGCGGTATCATTTACTCATGACACTGTAATTTGCTATGCTGCCATTTAATAATGTCCGGATGTCGGATCCCAGAAACTCACCAAAACCTTCATCTTAAAATGAAGAGAAATTCAGATTCAAAAAGACCTGTTGGGGCCCCCAGTCGGTCGTCTTATTCAGTTTGAAAATATTTCCCAAGTGTTACACAAAGTCCCCTCCGTCTCAGTCCCGGGTAGTGTAAAGCCACCTAGCAAACCTGGCTAGTTCAAAATGCCCAAGGCTGCTGCCACACTTATGTACATGGGGATTGTCCAGTCTCATACTATCAGCTTTTTCAAGACGTCATGAATACCAAACCCTTCTCAAGGTCATTGGCACCTTATTTTTGTTGTTGTTGTGGTGCTGCCCACGTACACAGTCCCCACCCCAAAGAGCTTGCCGTTTAATTTGAAACGTGATGCAATGGGTGACTGGGAGAAACAATAGGATGTAGGGAGTCAGGCTAAAGGGAACCAGTCTTCGTATACACCTGGGTGAGTTTCTGGAATGTGCGCAACATGCTGGTTACAAATCCCTAAGAAATAATGGGGGAGGGGGTTGTTTTAGTTGGGGTTGGACTAGATGACCTCCTGAGGTCTCTTCCACCCTAATCTTCTACGATTCTGTTTTCTGTCCCTATCCCATGTTAGCTGGCTGATTTCTTCTAGGCATCCCAGAACTGGGGGGATTTAAAGGAAGAGAATGTATCAGTCTGATGTTCGGGGAGGAAGGTCCATGTGCAAGGGACAGCATGGAAGAAAGTGTGGGAGAAACAGGCCACTGGAGGGTCACAGCTGGAGTCCTGGGCAAGGTGGAGAGCTGGGGAGTGGGGAAACATAAGAGACAAGAGCGGAGAAGTAGGGAAGGGCAGAGTTGTCTCTCTGACATCTCCTCATGGATGAACAGCTGACAAATGAAATGTAGCATGGCCAAAACCGAGCTCCTGATCTTCCCCCATCGCTCTCCCTAGAGATAGCACCACCATCTGACCTGTTGCTCAAACTGACAACCTTTCCTCAGCCCTCTCTTTTGTCTTTCACATCCAGGTGATGTCTGAATCTCGCTGCTTCTTCCTGCACGGCATGTTCACGATCCTTTCCTCTCTGCCCATGCCGTCAAACCTCTTGTCCAAGCCCTGATCACCTCATACCTTGGCTGATGCTATCTCTTCCTCTCTAGACTTTATGCCTACAACCTCGTTTCCTTCAAGTCTTTTCACAATACTGCTGCTAAGATCCTCTTCTTGGGTTTCTTGCTCTGCCACACCTACCTTTAAGTCCTTCCATTGGCTACCTACCTGCTCCTGCCTGGCTCCGAATTGTACACTTCCTGTTGTTTTTGTTACCCTATCTCCTCCATTCTGACCCTGGCCAACTAGTTTGTCTCCTTCACCTGTTGTCTTTTAGATTGTAAGATCTTTTTGGGCAGGGACCGTTGTTTACTATACATTTGTACAGCTCCTGCCATTACAGGGCCCTGATTTTGCTGGCTTCTGAGTGCTGCCACAATATACCCTTTAAATAATAATTTGCATCCAAACCCCCCCTCCTCCTATTTTAAAAGCATGTTAAGTTTGCACTGTCAAGCACTCCAAAGTTAGGAGATGCCAGAATTAAGGTTGTCCATGCAATCTTAATTTGGGCCCCTTGTGCATATGCATTATGATACCATGTTTAATGACAGGTTTCAGAGTAGCAGCCGTGTTAGTCTGTATCCGCCAAAAGAACAGGAGTACTTGCGGCACCTTAGAGACTAACACATTTATTTGAGCATAAGCTTTTGTGGGCTACAGCCCACTTCATCGGATGCATAGAATGGAACATACAGCAAGAAGATATTTATACATACAGAGAACATGAAAAGGTGGAGGTAGCCATACCAACTGTAAGAGGCCAATCAATTGAGATGAGCTATTATCAGCAGGAGAAAAAAAAACTTTTGAAGTGATAAACAAGATGGCCCCTAGAAGGCGTGAGGATACTTAACATGGGGAAATAGATTCAATTAGTGTAATGACCCAACCATTCCCAGTCTCTGTTCAAACCTAAGTTAATGGTATACTTTGAACTCTTTAGCTCAGTAGACCTTTACTCTCCGTCTGTTCCATGATTCTAAGTCCAGAAGAAGCAGACATCACAAGGGGAACCTGGAGCATCTCTCTCTCTCTCTCTCTCTCTGTGTTTGTCTATATCCAAATGGCTCCTTTCTGGACACAAGGGCTAGCTTTGTAAAGAGTCTTATCCATCAGCATCTAGGCTGAAGCCCCATACATGAGGCTGAAAATGTGTCCTTCAAAGCAATTGATCCAATAGCAAAATTCCTCACACTGGGCATTTTCGTCTTTGGAGAGCTCCACCAGGAATGTGTTAATTGCAAAGAATGAAAGCAGCTTCTTTGTGTCTCTCCTACAGCTGAACAATACTTTCCCCTGGATCATGGACCACCTCCCAGGACCTCGCAAGGAGCTGCTATCCTGCCAGAGGTTTCTGTATTGTTTTGCAAAGGAAGAGATCAGACGCCATGAGGAGAGTGGGGTACCAGATGAGCCACAGGATTTCATTGACTTCTACCTGGCACAGATGGTCAAAGTATGTTTCTGCGCCGTAGGTGACTAGAACTCCTCTGCGACTCCATCGCACCCTTCTAGCGCAAACCTCTGCAGAGTAAAGCGGAAATGCAGCAGCTTGTGATGGGATCAGGTGTATGGATGGGTGGGAGAGTGGCAGAGTCAGAAATCTATCGGGCTCCAGTCTGGGCAGGCAGAGATTAAATGACAGCTCAGCATCAACTGCAGCTCATCAGCCTCCTAGAAACCCAGCTCCAAGGAAGAGGGATCCTTTGTCCAAAGCGCACAGGCCAAACGGTGTCTCAGAAGGGCGTTGCAAAGCAGCACAGAGCAGAATTGGAATTGAAGGAGGTGACGGGAAGTAACAAAAACAAGAATCTGGAGGGCATCAGAAAAAACATTTACGTGTTGTGATTTTCTGACGTCAAAAATACTAACAAGACATTGCAAATGGCAGGGAGTCAAAGGAATGAGCAAGTTCTGCTATTTATCACGCCGACTGTCTTGCCCCCCGTGCCCTAATTTATCCCTCTGTCCCCTGCAGTCCAAAGACGACCCCAGCGCTACGTTCGATGAAGGGAACCTGATTCAGGTGGTCCTGGACCTCTTCATAGCAGGCACAGAGAGCACAGCCACGACCCTGCGTTGGGCCCTGATCAGCCTGGTGCTTCATCCCGACGTCCAAGGTGAGGGAGAGGGAGACGGGGACGCACGCCGTGGATGCGAGTCCGCGTGCACATGGGAAATTACCTGGTTCTGCCAGTTTTTATGAGACACATGTTCGTTCTAAACCTGACCATTGGCGGCTGCTGAATCAGGTGAGCCGCAGCCAGCAAAGCGGTAAGATTTCTGGTCCTACAATCATCGAATGGTAGACATTAGAAGTGGAAAAGCCTCATAGAGATGCCTAGGCCACCTACTTCCCCAATCCAACCCTGCTGCGGGATTGTTAGTCCACCTGCTTTAAAAGTCTAAGGCAATGGGACTTCCGCCATTTCCCTTGGGACACTGGCCACAGGCTAACAGATCTCACCAGTGGGAAGTTTTCTTTCCACAGCAGAACCTTCCTGATTCACCCTTTGCTAAGCCACAAACCTCGTAATTCACACTCGAAATGCACCGGGGCTGGATTTCCACCCCACTCGAGCAGAGCGCAGGTTCAGTGGAGAGGAGGGGCTGCAGCCTGCAGGGACTTGATTAGTGCTCCCTGATCATCAGCCACCCAGCCCGCCTGGGTGCAAGTTAGAGCTTCACAGGAGCAACTCAGGGACCTCCCATCAGCAGAAAATCAGGCCTAGTAGAGCTCTGCTCGTCCATGCTTCTTCCCCTCCCTGTCCTGCCTTCATCCTGCCCTTGATCTGCCCCCTTCCCTCTCCAGATGCTGAGATGGGGATGGTGTCTGGAAGGGGCGGTGGCTCTGCCGTCTCAGTCAGCTATCTGCCCAGTGCTAAGTTGCCCTACACAGGTGGAATTTTCCACTGGTCACCTCCAGTCACTGTGGATCTGTCTACACTGCACACTAAGCCTGGGTTCTGACTCAGGTTTGACCCAAACTCCACTTCTGGCCATACCCAGATCAATCTGACTCAGGTCAGCAAGCACTCAGGGCCCGGGTCCTAGGACCTGGCTGGGGGCATGTTAGAGCCTGAGTCCTGTTGTAACTCGGGTCCAAGCCTTGAACGAACGGCAGATCTTGCAACGCTCACTGATGTGAGCCTCGCCCAGACAGCGAAGCCACTGGGAGTGTGGATCGCTTCTGGGCACAGAATTGCGACAAGAGTCGCACGACTTGAAGCCTGGGCCACAGGGCATGCCCCGAGCCCAGCTAAGAACTAGAGAAATTGTTCACTCACTAACGGGATACCACTAAGGTTATAAGCGATGCAGCCAAGGCAGGAGCAGAAGTTCCGACTACCTTCACTGGCGGCAAGAAGGAACTGAGGGTGGGGGAGCACGCAGCCCCCTTTATGGCGCGATATACAGGCGCCACTCCAGGGGTCGCAGCGGTGCTCCCTCAGTACGGGTAAGGGAAAAACTTCCGGCACCGGTGCACGTGGCGAGCACGCACACCTAGAGTGGAATACACCTGAGCAACACATCTCAAAGAACGCCAGTTACAGAACAGGTAACTGTCCTTTTCCTGGGGTGGCGGCAGCTCAAGCCACAGACCCGAGTCAGAAGGTCTGCGTAGTGCAGTCTGGACGCGTTAGCGTGGCCATGAGCCTAGGTCCAGCAATTGTAAACCCAGGTTTATGATGCAGTGTGGACGCTCAAGCGTTTAGAAACACCAAGTCCACAAGTCCAGGTCCCGCAGACCTGGGCTTAGGGTTCAATGTAGACACCTCTTGTAAGACCACTTTGTGCTGTGTGAGCCCAACAGCCCCCCCTCACATCTCAGCAACGCTCTGGTAGCAGAGATGGTACGGTAGGCAGGTCTCATTACCAGAACTTCATGCATGTTCCTACAGAACATTTACCCATGTGGGTTGCTGTGTTACCCAGGGCCGGTGCCCACCTTGCGACCCCCCCCCCAAGCCATGCGGCAGCTCCCCGCCGCCCCCTGCCCTGAGGCGCCCTCCCCGTGACAGCTCCCCCTCCCCGGGAGCCGTGCGGCAGCTCCCCACCCCAGCTCACCTCTGCTCCGCCTCCTCCCCAAGCACCCAGCCCCCGCTCTAATTCTCCTCCCCTCCCAGGCTTGCGGTGCCAAACAGCTGATTGGCGCCGCAAACCTGGGAGGCGGGAGAAGTGGAGCAGGATGGTGTGCTGGGGAGGGGGTGTAGCAGAGGTGAGCTGGGGTGGGTAGCCATCTCCCCTAGCACGCTGCCCCAGTTCTAATTCTCCTCCCCTCCCAGGCTTGCAGCGCCAAACAGCTGATTGGCGCTGCAAGCCTGGGAGGCAGGAGAAGTGGAGTGGCCCAGGAACGCTGTAAAAAAAAATTGGGGGCACCGCTTTTTGGCGCCCCCAAATCTTGGCGCCCTAGGCAACCGCCTAGTTTGCGTTAATGGTAGCACCGGCCCTGGTGTTACCATCCACACCTAAAACTCAGTTGCCCTTGCCAAGTTCATGAACAAAGGGCTTTTTGTGTTTCTCCTCCGTGAGGCATTGAGCAGAGCTCTCTTCAGCCCTCCCCGCCCCCCCGCCCCTTGTGTCATATCAAATATAAACAGCACCATGTCCCAGATTTCTCAGGGCCCCTCGCTGAAATCAGCATCTGGCTGGAGCCAAACCCAGGCCAGACTGAGGCGATGCTGGCGGGACGTGCCATGAAGAACTTACCTTCTCGACACCCGTCCCCCAGTTCTGAAGGCGTGTGGAGCCCACCCTCGTGGGCGTGGTTCTCCGACATCACCGTGGGACAGTTCTCGGGGTACCCAGGACTATGAGTTTTCTTGTTACCCTCCTGCCTCCAGAAAGAGATGGGCTTGCTTGCACTTAGCTGAGTGTCGGCTACCTGACCCCACCAGTCTGTTAGCCGTCCCAAGAACCTCCTCAGGGGTAGGCCAGCCCTTCCTTTGCCTTGCAGGCTAACGAGAGGTGCACCCCGCTCCCGGAGCCCCTCTGAAGGGTTCCCTGTAGAGTCCAGCCCCTTATCCACTGAACACTCGGAAATACCAGGGCTGCTGTCCCCAAAGACACAGCGTACACACCAGCTTGTTCAATTCGACTCAGGGTCTGCTCCTTGTATCACACCAGAGCACTGAGCTGCATTTCTAGTGAAAACAACGATCAGGGTGTTATCAAAGATTCGAGGTTCACGAGATCGCAAGTAAGGGTAATGGACACGAGAGGGTTGCATACAAAACAACATCAGAACACACTTTCTAGAGACTAAACTTAGCTTACCAGGCCAAGCTTCTGGCTGAAGAAGTTTCTCTCACCCCAAAGGTCTTTTGCAGCATTTCAGCCAAGGTTGGTTGTGATCCTGTTTTCAGAAATGTAACTGCACTGACCGATTACTTCCTAGGTGGAGGGTAAAGGGGTGTCTTCCTTGCCTTCTCCTTATATCCCCCACTCATTGTCTGTTCTTAGAGTCATGATAACCCACTCTAGCTTATTCTCCAGTGCCTTCCATTGTGTTGGCTTACAATGCTTGGAGCAGAGGTTTCCAAACTGTGGGGCATGCCCCCTTAGGGGGGTGCGGAAGGGCCCGGGCCAGCTCCCACAGGGGGTGGGGAGGCAACGCCACCCAGCCCCACTCCACTCCCAGCTCTGCTCCATCTCTGGTCCCAGGCCCGCGCCTGGCCGCAGCGTCGTTCCTACCCCAGACCTGCCCCCAGCTGCAGCCGCAGCCTCTGTCCCCTTACTCCTGTCTGCGTCCTCCTCTGCCCCGGGAGCCACGGTCCCCCTCCCAGCCCCGGCTCCAGGGGCGGGGCATAGACATGGGTAGCGGGGTGTGACCCTCAAAAGTTTGGGGACCACTGGCTTAGAGAGACAGGTGAATACACACCTTTTGTCGGGCACCAAACCTATTTGTCAGCTCTGCCTTGATACAGACTTTAGGACCCTATTTTCAGCACACACACATACTTACTCAGGCTTGGTCTACACTACAGAGTTAGGTCGGTAGAAGGCAGCTTACATCGACCTAATTACGTCAGTGCCTACGCTACAGCCTGGCTCCCGCCAGCGTAAGTGCCCACCTACACCGACATCATAACTCCGTCTCCAGGAGAGGCGCGGGGCTTATGTCAGTGGAGTTAGGGTGACGCAGTGTCCCTGTAGACACAGCGTTCCTAACATTGGCTGTTGGCTGTCATTCTCGTCAATTTCCATGACTGCGGTGGTTGTAAGTTGACCTCCCCTAGGTTGACTTATGTTTCCAGTGTAGACACGCCCTCAGTATGTGCACAGACATTTCACAGCGATAGCGTGACCAGCATGACCCAGGCTTTTGTTTCAGACCTCCCATGACCAATGTTCCCTCTATTTTTTCCCATGCATCGGCGGAATGAATTTTGTTATGTGCACCGATACGAAGGTGATGCGTGGCGGCGCTGAGGGGTTCGGAGTGTGGGAGGGGGCTCAGGGCTGGGGCAAAAGGTTGGAGTGCAGGGGTGGGGGGTGAAGGCTCCGGCTGGGGGTGCGGGCTCTGAGGTGGGGCTGGGGATGAGGGGTTCAGGCACAGGAGGGGCCTCAGGGCTGGGACAGAGGGTTGGGGTGCAGGAGGGGGGTTCAGGGCTGGGACAGAGGGTTGGGGTGCAGGGGGGTGAGGGCTTCAGCTGGGGCACGGGCTCTGTTCTTTGGGGAACCAGAATGTACAGCCCAGGATCAGGATAATCTTGTAACCCCCTTTACTCGTTGGCATAGAGGGGTTCTTAGGGTCACAGCCAGTTGCCCTCACAAAACAGTGATGGCTGTTTAGGCCTGGAAAGCAGGGCAGCTGCACCCAGGATCATATATAAAGATACGAGCCTGGTGCCCTAGGGAGAACCGGTTTGCTGCTCACCGGTCGTGTTTTTTCCTTGCGTTAACATTTTCTAGGCTTATTCCAATCCCTGAAGGTGGTTCCCTTTTGCCTTGGAAGGTTTGTGCTCAGGCTATTTGGCCACTTCCAGGTTAAGGAACTGTGAAAAATAGACTAGGCCTGCTATAAAAATATTCATCCGACATTGCTCTGTGCCTGGCTAACTCCTGAACAGCTGAGTCTATTTGAGCTCAATTCCCCCCCAGTGAGTACCAGTTCCATCGCCCTGAGCCAGCAGGGCTTCCTGAGCTGGGGGTGAGGATTTCCACCAGACTGCTAGTCAGCCCCTGGGAGCATCACACACACAGGAGTTTTGTCTGGGGAATGAAGTGAGAAGAAACTTTCCCTGCACTTTGGGATGCTCCTGCGGCACCTTGCCCCCAGCTCCCTCTCACAGCAAAGAAAGGGAAAGCTGTGCTCCAGGGCTGCATTTGGCCCTGATTCCGAATTTCAACTGGCATCTGTGAGTCTGCTGGGAAAATGCAGGTCCCCCTTAGAGATAAAGATGTAGGAATAACCAGCGTAGCTGATTCCCTTGGCATGGCTTCCCATCGCCCACTGCACTTAACCAGCATTAAAGGAGTAATTCCTCCTTCAATCTGCCGGGAAGTGACAGAGCCCCAGAATACACACCCATCCCTGGGCACGCACTCACTGCCCAAATACGTGTCCTTCCATTTGCATAAAGCTGAATTTGTCTCCTCAGAGAAGGTCCAGAAGGAGCTGGATGCTGTGTTGGGTCCTTCCCAATTAATCTGTTACGAGGATCGGAAGAACCTGCCCTACACCAACGCCGTGATTCATGAGATCCAGCGCTACAATTGCATTGCCCCGGTCGGAGTCCCCAGACAATGTGTGAAGGACACAACACTCTTGGGGTTACCTGTCCCAAAGGTACAGAGACATTCTCCATGCTTATACCTGCCTCTCCCATCAAAGGGTTCAAATGTACTAGGAATGCAACTCATTCGTGTTTCCAGGTATATAACATGCCTGTTTCTCCTTGCACCCTCTGAAGCCATCAGCACTAGGGCAAAGTGAGACCGCGCAGTACAGCCACTTTGCACGCGTGCCAGTAACGTGATACAACGTGCAAGGCAGTGGATGATCAGGACTGTGTCTCTTTCTTGATATGTCCCACTGCCCCTAATTTGCAACTGCTCTATCAGCCCCTTTAAACCTCTCACTGGCTTTGCCGCTTCGACATAAAAATCTTACTTTGTAAATCTGACGCATTTAAAATATGAAGCGTTAACATTTTTCTTCCATTAAGGAATCAGTGTTAAAGTGGGAGAATCCTGGGAAACTGCCTCTTCTTTTGGGCTCCATCCTGCCAGCAGGTGGCTCAGAAATGATGAACAGAAATAAAAACATACCATCCAATAGTCTCCCAGTTTACTCCAATGAGACAGATCTCTCCCCGGGGGACATGCCATGCACTGCACTACATGAGGACTGAAAACCGTCTCTTTAACCACCTCTCTGAGGGAGTGAGGGTGAGAACTAAGTCAGAGGCTTCTTCCTTGCAGGGCACTGTCATCTTGCCAAATATATGTTCTGTCTTGTCCGATCCTGAGCAGTGGGAGACACCTCGCCAGTTCAACCCGACTCACTTCCTGGATAAGGATGGAAACTTCATGAGCAGAGAAGCGTTCTTACCATTCTCAGCAGGTAAATGCACTGACAGCTAAACAATTTTTCATGGCGTAGATTGTGAATGCAGAATTCATAGAGATTTATAGTTAAACCTTGCTAATCTGCACGCTTTATAACTTGCACTTAGAATGGCAAACTCACCTCGCTTCCTGGCAAAAATGTATTTGCAGAATGCTGTGGTGGATTATTCTACTACACAATTTCATTATTTGTACCAAAATCACAGCACGCTGGCCACCATTAAAATGACAACATTTACCACGAGTTGCCGCAATATGGCATCAGAGATGATACAGAGTTTTCCCCATACTTCAAAATTCAAATGTTGACTTTTAATGGCAAGCGCCATTCATAGACTTGAAGGCCAGAAGGGACCATCTTGATCATCTAGTCTGACCTCCTGCACATTGCAGGCCACAGAACCTCACCCACCCACTGCTGTAATAGACCCCTAACCTCTGGCTGAGTTACTGACGTCCTCAAATCATGGTTTAAAGACGTCAAGTTATAGAAAATTCACATTTGCCCCAGTTTAAACCTGGAAGTGAACCATGCTCCATTCTGCAGAGGAGGGTGAAAACCCCCCAGTGTCTCTGCCAATCTGACCTGGGGGGAAATTCCTTCCAAACCCCAAATCTGGCGATCAGTTAGACCCTAAGCATGTGGGCAAGACTCACCAGCCAGACACCTGGGAAAGAATTCTCTGTAGTAACTCAGAGCCCTCCCAATCTAGTGTTCCATCTCCAGCCGTTGGGGATTTTTGCTACAGGCAGTCGTTGATGGGTCACAGGCCATTGTAGGCGGTCCTGTCATACCATCCTCTCCATAAACTTATCAAGCTCGGTCTTGAAGCCAGTTAGGTTTGTTGCATTTTGTATAGACATGAAAATTGAATTGAAGTTGTCTAAATCAATTTTGTGATAGATTTTAAGTGTTTGCTTGCATAGTAATTTGCTAAATTCATTAATAAGCAATGGATCTCTCAGTCATTAGTGCAAATTAGCCAAGTTCTACTGTACTAAGAAATCTGTGGACCGTGCAAATGACCCCCTCCCTCCCTTTGGGAATAGTTATGTGAAAAATGATTCCTAATGCTAGTTACCTGAGAAAAGCAAATTCTGTGATGCACATATGCAGACCTAGCCTCAGACCTTTGACTTCACAGGTAAAACATGATTTTGCTTTTAAACCGATCTTATTTTTCCGTCCTCACTGAGGACTAGAATCCTGCCAAGTCTAAAATTTCTCATGCGGTCATTTTTTGAGTTACCTAAGCAATATAAGGGAAACGTTGGTTTTTTTCTTAACTCACTAACTGCTCGTTCCCTCTCCCCCGTTAGGGCACCGTGTGTGTTTGGGGGAGCGCCTGGCAAGGACTGAACTCTTCATCTTCTTTACCAACCTGCTGAGGGCGTTCACCTTCAGGCTACCGGAGGGAGTGAAGGAAATCAACACCGAGTCCATACTAGGGGGTTTATTGCAGCCTCATCCCTATAAGATCTGTGCTGTTCCTCGCTAGGCAGCAGCATGTCACAGACCACCAGGAAACCCAATAGGCAGGGGTGTTTCTCATAGTGAATGTCCATAAATAAACTATAAAACAAAGACTTATGGTGCTTGGCGTTATTTATGGCTGACCAGGAATCTGACTGCTGGGAGGGAGAATTGCAAGAGGGTTAGTCTATTGTAATGCAAGGATGGCAGAGTTTTTAAAAATCTCCTAATTATGAGATTAGAGTAGTGGGTGTGTGGTGGGTGAAACCCCATCATGGGCTAGAAAAGGTTAAAAGGTAGCTAGTCACATTGATTACACCTGCACCCTGATTAATTAGCTGCTTCTCAGCGAGAGGTGCTGGGAGGGAGAGGCATCAGGTGATAACTTAGTGGATACCTGGGCCCCATAAAAGGGGCGAGAGCTCAGTCTGATGGGAGGAATGACAGAGAGATGTCTGTGAAGGGGCCCTGAGCCGCAGTCTGCAGGAGAACAGATGCCTCGGGAAGGCTCAGTACTGGAGCTGGGGAGCCAGCCCGGAGAGGGCCTGGAAACAGAGCTTGGAGGTGATGCGAAGGCAGATGGCCTCCTGGGGGCACTCGGGTGAGAATCCTGGCAAGGAGAAGCTCTGAGGACAGGGGGCGTTACGACAGGGAGTTCGATCCCTCGCAGCCGCAAGGTGAGAGCTGACCTGAAGTTGGAGAGAACAGCAGAAGTAGAGAGGACAGGAGGCAAGAACCGGAAGGGAAAAGAGGAACATATGGCCCTTGTTATCCAGGCTGAGTTTTAGCTGGCTAATTGTTATCTAGGCCCTAATTGCCACGCAAGGGGTTGGCTGGAGCCTGTCCCTGAAGAATTCCCCCTGCTGAGAGGGAATCTCCATAGGCATGATACTGGCAGGGACAGTCTTCGTCAGCTGCCCTTCCCCTACCAGTGTAATGGGGTGAGGAGAACGGGGGCATGTGCCCAAGCCTCGACTGGTGCAAGCTCCATTATTGAGCAGTAAAAGTTAGCATAGGTCACTGCTACTCTAACTTCCATCAGAGCAGGCAGGTAGAGGATCAGGGAGCCAGGTCCAGCTCTCTCTGGCTGCTACGGCACCGCGCAGCGTCGGTGTAGTGGAGAACTGGAGCCAAGCGTGTGTGGTGGAACACGGTTTCAATCCTCCACATGCTAACCCATTGTACTGGTGCTGCCAAACCCCAGAGGCTCAAGAGCTTCCAACTCAATTTCCCTTTCCACCCAACGTGGCACAAGGATTTGAACTTGGGACCCAGTGGGTACTTTCTGTCGTTGTTGCTGTGTGTGAGGAAATCTCCTGTACCTGATGAGCTGATCATAGAGCAAGACCCAGGCCTGCAGGAACATCTGTCTTTAGTGTCACCTCTGCAAGCTGTGCTACCCTCTTTCAGGGATGTGTACGCTGCAGACCCCCTGGGGTCACTAGCTTTTGAAATTTTGGCCCTCTCATGTGCTTTCAGCACACAGAACCGATGTATACACACTGGGTAGCCCCAGTGGTTCTTGGCCTCCGTCAGGAGTTTCTGAGCCAGGCTGGGAGCGGGCACTGGGGTGTGGTGGGCAGGCGGCTAGGTGGCCCTGCTGGGCCTTTTAACAAGTTCCACAACCCCCCTATTTCCCAGCTATGTCTGGTGAACAGAGAAACTTTCTTACCATTCTCAGCAGGTAACATCAATCCTAGGTTCCACAGGCTGAAACCTTGCTGACTTTTCACTGTCTCCTGTGTCAAAAGATTCTTCATTCCAACTCACAGTAAAGTCTTGAGAGCAGAAGACAAAGGCATTGTTTTCAAGGGCCCCCTGCTGTTTCTTTTTTCGAGAAAAAGAAACTAAGACAAATTGGTCCTTGTGACTTCTCGGGGCATTGAGCCGGAATTGTGGTACCAAAGATGTACTGCACAGTGGGGATACCAGGCTGGTCTCAAACTCCCCAAGACAGAAGGAGATGGGAGCCCTAATCAAGGACCTGATCCTGTGAGGTGTTGAGCATCTTCAACTCACTTAGTCTTACATGGAGACTATGAGGTCAGCAGGATTAAAAACGGCCCTGGACATTTATATGAATAACAAACATCCATAGTTACATGAGTCATTTTTTTAAAAAGAGAAACACTTTTGAAGAGATGCCTCGTTCTTCACAGCCTAACAATCCCCTGGAAAGTTGACCACAAAAAGCGACCATGTTTTTAAACCCTGTCTTTGCTAGTGCTGTAGACAAAAGCATACCTATTTTCCTAGTGTAGATGTGGCCTCTGAGATAAGGCACATTGGCTTGTTTTCATATGGCACAGAGGGAGGATGGCCCAGTGCTTAGGTTGCTGGGCCAGGGACTCAAACCTGGGTTCAGTTCCCTGCTCTGTCACGCTTGCTGTGTGACCTTGGGCAAGTCATTGTCCTGCCTTATAGACTGAGGCTCTCACACACTAGGACGAGTACCTGGGGGGGATAGAATGTCTGTATTCCATATGGTACAGCTGCAGGTCGCTGACTTTCAAAACACAGTCCACATCCAAGTTGGTGCAGAAACAGCAAAGCCTTTCACCAGACATTCGTTCATTCAGTCAGACCGATAGAGGATATAACACAGACACTCGTGAAACGCTCTTGGGTGATTGGTGCTACAGAAGACATGCTAGTAAGTACCAACCCTCAGCAAATCAAGATGGTAGACAGCAAGGCAGGCGAGACTAATTCTCCCTCAGTAAAAGCAACAGGTCCAAGGCTGATTCTTTTCTGCTTCTTCTCTTTCTGGGATCACTTCCCCTTTTGCTCCATACATCATCACAGTGACCAGCCTCATTTACAAACCCAGCGTCTGACCCAGGTGCAGCTGCACCAGTTCAATGGCCAGGGGTTACTGCAGCCCGGTACCAGGTCTATTTGCATCTTGGGACAGTGGGCCTAAGTACACAGCTAGAATAAATGACCCAACCTCTCAGTCTCAGGAGGGGCCACAGCATGGGCAGCTCGTGAACCAGCCATTGGGGGAGGCTCGCCCCCAGCAGGAGTCCAGAGCGCCCCCACCGTGGCCCCAGGCCGCCTGAGTGCCCCCAGCCCCGAAGCGCCGGGTGGGTGATGAGGTGTGTGTGGGGGGAGGGGGGGTTGGGTGCTGGCCACGGGGGTGTGTGGCAGGCCCTGGGGGTGGGGGGCAGGTGCTGGTCGGGGGGATCAGAGGCCCAAGGTGGGGGCGGGGGGTTGGGTGCTGGCCATGGACATAGGAGGTCGCGAGGCAGGTACTGGCCCGGGGGGGGCGCGGATCAGCGCTGTGACCCCCTGTGCCTGGGGCTCGTCCCAACGCCCGGGGAACCCCGCGGGGCAGGAGCCCTTCAAACCCGGGGATGGGCCCGGCCGCGCCTGCTGACCTCCGCCACACTCAAGATGGAGGCCTGGCTACCCCCGCCCCCTGGGTGTGGCGCCCGCCCTGGTCTCGCGAGGACGGCGCGCGCGTTCATTGCGCCGGGCGGAAACCTGCGTCCCTGCGGTGGAGTTCCGCCGCTCCCGGAAGTGGCGGAAGGGTGACTGGCGCGGAGCGGAAGTCACCGGAGAGACGGGCGGAGGCGGCGAGCGAGGATGAACAACAAATTTGACGCGGGGGGCGGGGGCCCCCCCCCCCCCCCCCCCCCGGCGGGGCCCAGCTGACCCGGGCTCGGGGCCGGGCGCTGCAGCCCCCCGCCCCGCTCTCGGGGAGCCCTGGGCCCGGCCTGGGCAGCGGCGAGTCGCGATGAGTCACCGGGACGCGCCGGGGTGAGGGAGGGGGACTCGATCGGCGGCAGCGCCGGGCCCGGCTCCCTCCCCTTTGCCCCACTCGCTTCCCGCCCGCCCCTGGGCCACGACAGCCCCGTCTGGCCGGGCCGGGAGCGGGCAGGCGGCTCGGGGGCCCGCGGGGACACAGCCCCCCCCCCCCCCCGCAGGGCTGGGTCTGGCGGCTCTGCGGCTGGTGGTGTAACCGCCCTCGGGGATCAGGGCCAGCAGCCACCTCCCGACGGGGGCCGTGTGCCCCGGCTCTGGCAGTGATGTCCGGTCAGAGGCTCGCTCCTGCTTTCCCAGCATTACCTCTGGCCTGTCGCGGTGAGCGGAGAGCAGGGAGCTCAGACACCGACTTTGTCATTTCCTCGCGGGGTGACCTTTCCCCCCCAAGGTCCCACACGCACCCCGTTCTGCCCCTCCCCCCCCCCCGGTCCCACCCGCCCCCCGTTCTGCCCTCCCCCCCCCAAGGTCCCACACGCACCCCGTTCTGCCCTTTCCTCCCAAGGTCCCACACCCACCCTCGCTTTGCCCTCCCCAGTGCCTCCTGAATGATGCTGAACAGTGGGCGGGAGACGGGGGGGGAGGGAAGGGAGAGGAGCTGATCGGTGGGACCACTGCTGGGTTCTGAGCACCCACTATTTTTTTCCCTGTGAGTGCTCCAGCCCCAGAGCATCCACAGAGTCAGCTCCTATGGCACTGGGAGACCTGTTTGGTGCAAGATGCTCACTGGGGGTTCAACTCACTAACTCTCCTTAGGCCTGGTCTATACCTAAAGCGTAGGACAACCTCACTGTGATGCTCGGGGGGTGTGTGTGAAAAATTCACCTCACTGAGAGATGTAGTTAAGCCGACCTGACCTCCAGTGTAGACATTGCTAGGTTGACAGGAGAATTCTTCTGTTGACCTTGCTACTGCTTCTTGAGTGGATTTACTACAGCAATTGGAAAAGCCTCTTCTGTTGCTGAAGTATCTGTGCTACAGCACCGTAGCTGCGGCTGTGCCATGTATCACTTCTGGTGTAGACGTACCCTTAGGGACTCAGCCTCTTTCCCCTTCCCTAGTTGACGGTTGTCAGTATTAGTTGGTGCATAGGTCCCGTAGTGATGGGTGTGCTATAAACATCTTTGATGATAGTTCCCTATTTAATGATCTTTCAAACAGATCTCAATCTAGGAAGAAAACCTGGAGTTGTCCTAAAAGTTAATCTGGTTTTTAACAGTCAATGTGCTTGAGCTTGGGGTTCCTGTTGGCCAAGTGGTCTGTGACAGGGGTAGGGCACATAAGCTTTCTCATGGGGTTCTCCCTGTAAGAATCTGTTGTCAGTAGACTTCCAGCATCGGCTCTGTTGTGCCAGCAGTTTATGTCTCAGGGGAGAGGTCAAGTAATACAAGTCTCATTTTTGTAGGATGGCACCTTAGCCATGAGATGCAAAGCTCATTTGTTTTCCCTTGCCTTTGCCAGTTTGAAAGATGATGACAGTGGGGACCATGACCAGAACGAAGAGAACAGCACACAGAAAGATGGTGAGAAGGAAAAAAATGATCGTGACAAATCCCAGAGTAGCACCAAGAGGAAGGTGAGTTTTTAACACCCCACTGCCATCATCAAGGGATAATATTGGGTGTGAAATACTGGTATGTGCACGCGGTCAGTCTGTTCCAGTGTAAGGAGTATATCTAGGAATACTGTCCTGGCTTAGTGCTGTGTTAGCACCGTGATGGGGAGCCATGTAAGCTGTTGGGTTGTGGGTACATGAGCCAAGCTTGAATATCCTCTCTGCTAGTGCAGCCAGAGATCTTTGCCTGGCAAATTGTGCTCCGTATGGCGACGGAAAGCAAAGCTGGACTCTTTCCCCAAACAGATTTTCGGAAAGCCTTGGGGTGGGGGGGAGCTTCCCATCACTTTACCAGATCAGCTTTGTGCTTTTTAAGCAGTCTGCATTTCTTTGCTGCCAAGGACTAAAGGGAATTTACGCAGAGTTTAATGTTGCTCCTAAATTGGCAGGAGGGGCTCCTATTGAGAGATGTTCCTCCTGGCACTGAGCTGCAGCCTCTTTAGCACACCCAGTCCTACCAGCTTGGGGAACAAATGCGCTATGGATTTCTAATATCCTATTTGAATTATAGTCAATTGCTGCCAAACTAATGGTCTGTGTCAAGCTATTAAAGTGAGATGAGATTTTTCTAGGAAAATGAGGCTAAACTGTTCGTCTTACATTGTGATGGCAGCAACGTGTGGGCAGCTAATGCTGTGAATGTAGCTTGTTCAATTTCCTCTTGAGAGAAATATGGGAGAATAAATGAGCTTCTCTGTTCCCCAGGCTGTTGTCCCAGGGCCGGCCGAGCACCCCCTGCAGTATAATTATACTTTCTGGTACTCCAGACGAACACCGGGGAGACCCACCAGCTCGCAGAGCTATGAACAGAACATCAAACAGATTGGCACCTTCGCCTCAGTGAGTACATTCCGATTGTTCCACTTTATTGACTAAACCCGATGCAGCTTCTCCGCGTAGCTTTTCTCTGTGGCTATGTGTCTGCATGCGTGTACCATCTTAATATACCTACCACCAGACATAAAGGAGAGCGGTTCATCTGAGGCTCAGATTCTGTCTGACTCACAACAGACGACAGCCCTAAAAGAGACCAGGAGGCAGCACTGGAGCAGACATTTGTCTGTTTTCCGCATGTAAATAGCTGATGGGCTTGTATCTGTTGGCGGGGTGGTTCCTTGTGTCTCTATGGAGTTGAGGACTGAAAAGCAAAGCTGATGGCACTGGCCCTCTGAAATACTATTATAAAGCCAAGAGACGTGGGAAACATATAGAAACACTGTATTTCTGTTTCTGCAAGATTTGGCAATGTTACCATCCAGGCAAGTCACCTTAAATTCAGACCTAGCCACTGTCTTCACTTGTGAATAGTTTCAGAAACACTCTTCAGGATGATCAGGACCGCAGAGGGAACAAGATAAGTAAACTTGTTGCTCCATGAATTTTCCCAGGGTCCCTTTCAGTGTGTTAATCCTGTCCACTTCTGAACTCTCTACTGGACCATTTGAAATGTTAAAATATCCTATCCCTGTCACACAGCTTTGGAGGCGGGTTATTGAAATAACAGTCTATTAGTCTATACATGTTTAATGCACTGAGGTGTCACATGTGCCTGTCCAGACATCTGGCTCTCATCATTCCACACACATGGGGGCAGGAATGGGGAGAAGGTTGGTCATGGGTTGACCCCTGAGACTCATCAGTTTCTCTTACTTCAACAAGTGCAATTTGCTTATCTGCTCTCCCAGCTGTGGAGAAAGGAAACAGGTCCAAATAGTGAGGAACCAGCATGACTCTTTTTGCATGTGGTGAGATTGGCGGTAGCTGTCAAACCACTTTAGTTTAAAAAAACAAAACACTTTCCCCCCACACTGAATTTTTTTTTTATTAAAGGAACTAAGAACCTGTGAATCTTTTGCTTTAGCTACAATAAAGAGCAAGGAGAAACTTATTGATTCACCATTGTAGACTGGAAATGCCCCACTTTCATGTGAGATAGGCGATATTCGCTTAAGAAAAAGATTTGTTGACAGGCGGGTAACAGTTTTCTGATGCTAAGTTTCAAGGGGGAGGGAGAATAGGTTTAGGGGAAAGCATCCTTTTGAGCGCAAGCCTCGTGTAGTTTTGGCTTACAATCACTAGGCATTTGCAAATACAAAATTTGCCACTAGAGGGCATATCATACAGTTTGGGGAATCTAATGTCTACGCACTGTATTTTAATGACAGACTATATTCAACAAGATTTTTTTCCCCCTCATTTCTTGGAACCACAATGAGTTCAGCTCTTGAAAGGGATTTTTCCCCCCTGAAAGATAAGTACAGAAGTTTTGAGTATAATTCCTGGGCTTAAATTGGTGGCCATACTATCAGGTTTCCTCCTAGTATTTGTGGCATTGCTCTTCTTCAACTCTTTTGGCAGCCCTACCAGAACTTTTAATTAGCTCATTATTGGACAGAATCCTTTAAAATGCAAATGATGGCTTTTTGTATGAAAACAAATCCATCCTTATCTTCTAGCTGGGCCTTATCCTGCGCCATTGAGCCAAGTTGGGAAGCTTTACTATTGAATCCACTGGTTGCAGAATCTGGTCCTACGTGCTTTATTTAAGGAGAAAACCCTCTGTCATCCAAAACAGCTCAAAGGACCAGAATAAGGCATTTAGGAAAGTTATAAGTGTCATGAAAAACTTTACGCATTTAATAAAAAAGAACCCTAATTCACTGCTGCTTGGGACACTGAAAGTCAATTCAGAGAGTGCTGCAGCAGAAACCAGTGCTCAAAGGGGTTAAAATGTACAGTGATGGTTAATCTTAGAGGTGACTAGGCAGCCGTATGAATACGCACTTTAGAAGGTGGTTTAAGATCCCACACCAGCACCAGAATGTGTGTATTGTCCTGCAAACACCTATGGTAAAACCCAAACCATTCCTTGGTTGAGGGCTCCTGTGGGGAGTAATTCCACGAGTTCCCACTGTTGTAGAGAGGAAGGGTATGAAGTGCTAATGAGGCTCTGTGTAGCGTGGAGACAATGATCAGTAGCTTACCCCGGTGCTGTGATGCTTTTCACCACTGGCTGCAAATTGAGGTGCTTGGGTGGGACTTGTGTATCTCTTGTCGTTGTCCTCCAGAGGGGGCCTTCATCCTCTTCGGGTTTTCATTACACAGACACTTTCCTGAATTATTTGGTGTAAGTGCTGATCTACGCTCACCACAGGCCAGACGCTAATCATTGGACTGTGTGCCAGTCACACAGCCGTAACCACTCCCAGAAACACCTGCACAAGCCCTGTCAATGCCACCGCTCTGTTTCTGAATGTCCTGAAGGCTACTGTCCTCATGTGCAGTCTGACAGGGAAGCAGCACAGAGCTGCCTCGCTGGAGGGAGAGAGACTCAAGCCAGACGTGAAGGTTGTACATCTGCTCCCGAAGGCCTGGGTCCTGACATTGTGAAGCCCCCTTGTAAAGTGTTGGATGACTTGTCTCTGACTGCCTGGTGCATGTGGCGTTACAGGTGGAGCAGTTCTGGAGGTTTTACAGTCACATGGTACGTCCTGGGGACCTGACAGGCCATAGCGACTTCCATCTCTTCAAAGAGGGAATCAAACCCATGTGGGAGGTGAGTTGGCACTCGGGTGTCTGCCTTGGATTGTTAGCGGGTCTTTTCTGGCAGAGCGTTTTCTGCAGTGATTGGTCTCCTAGCATTAAATGTCAAGCCAGGCTGACATTCCGGCTGCAGTTACGTTTGTCCTCCTGCAGAGCCCTGTCTCCTCTCACATAGCAGCTACTGACACAACTAATGAGGCACTTGCCCTGTCTGCAGAGGAGGGGCATTCAGGAGCAATGAGAGGTGGTGCTCTCCCTGAGACTAAGAAAAATTGCCTCTGGTGATCAGCTGTCTCCAATCCAAGATGGCAGATTCCAGAGAGACTCCAGAAGCTGTGGCCCAAGGGAACTTGGCTAAGTTACTGTGTGCTGTTTTTGTGACAAATGCACCTTGTTCTGCAGCCTGAACGTAGGAGACCAACTTCTCTCCTTGTGTGTAAGTGTGTGAAAGCTCAGGCACTGAGAATAAACAGAATCGTGATAAAGAATCGGGGGGTGGGTTAGGAGGCTTGGATCTGATTTCCTGTCGTCTTCTTTCTCTTGGAGTTCAGCTTGTTTCTGTGTAGTAGTCAGACAGTAGATCTGCATGGAAATTGCCACACCAGACCAATTTCCCACCTGTCCCTAACAATGACCAGTACCAATTGCAGTCTGAGAATTTTATGCCTTGCTATGAAGAAACTCACTGCGCTACTCTGCCTTGAAGAAATGATTTCTGACCCCAGTTGGCAATTAGTATACGCCCTGAAGCATGGGGATTTATAGCCCGTGTTGCTACAAATACTATTCTAATATAAATATTTGTCCTTTTTGGACTCTCCGTAACCTAGATGCTTTGGTAAGATGCTGCAGCAGAAGGTTCCATGTGTCAGTATTTAAACTTTTAAAAAGCATCTCTTCTGATCCATCTTAAAATGGTTCTTTTAATTTCGGGTACCCACTTGGTTCGTGTATTGAGAGGGGAGTAACTTGGAGCTCACTACGACCCTTCTCTCCTCCAGTAGTTTCCTTGTGCTTTTTCTCCTTTCTAAATTAATCCTAATCCACCGTCCTTGTATGGTCATGTATCAAATGCCACTCCCTGCCCCGCCTCCGTGCGATGCTAATCCATTACCTGACCCTACCCTGCCATCAACCCGGCTATTCGAAGCCTCAATGGTAATGTTCGTGGTTATTTGCTGTGCTGGGAGATCCAGCTGCTCAGCTGACAAAGGGAAATTAAACAGCTCACTGAACTGAGGTGCACTCAACCTGAAAGAAAACTGACTCTAACCTTCAACTACAAGGCCCAATCCCTCCACTCCAACCACTGTTCGTGCTGGCCCTGAAAACCTCCTAAATTCTGAATCCCAGACAGCTCATTTCTGAAGGGGATGTTCTGTTCTCCCAGTCCTGAACGTTTGCTCCGAAGGCAATTTGCCTCCTGTCGATAATTTGCCACATTCCTGGGGTTTATGCTGATTTTGTTTGTCCTCCTTACATGTAGCTGTTCTTGCCACCTTCTGCACTGAAATTTTCAGCCTGTATCTGTGATAGCACCAACAGTTATCAGGACTAGGATTGTAACATCTCCCATCTTACTGTGACTCACTCCAGTACTGGATAGTCTGAGTGAGGGAGCCTGTATTTTTAACAGTTCTCTCTGGTAACTTGCAGAAATAACCTATTCTCTGTCGTTCTTCCTCTGCCTTTAAGTAGCACTTTACAAACATAAGTTCCTTTAACATCCCTGTGATGTAATTAGGTATTATCCCCATTTTACAGCTGGGAAAGCTGAATCACAGATTGGGGGTGACTTGCCTAATTCTAGCGGGGGAATCAGTGTTAGAGATGGAAGTAGAAGTCAGGAGTTCCTATCCCCTAGTTCCATGTGCAGACCACTGGATCATGATATGATGTATCAATTTGTCCTCATTTTAGAGTCAACCAGAGCCCACGTACACAGTGAATAGAGGGAAGATCTGCAGAATCTCTGGGGAGAATCATTGTCTCAAATGTTGCCTGGCATTCAGAATACCCTTGCCATGCCTCCTTCGTCACTAAACATGACAGTGCTTGAGCTTGAACATTCCTTCATTCTGTCCCTCTTGGTCCCATGTGATTGATATTTGCTCATTTGTGAGCTTGTTGTTTTAGAAGCAAAATAGCTGGGAGAAAATGAATCCATGTCTCACCCTTCTTCCCAGGACGATGCCAACAAAAATGGTGGCAAGTGGATTATCCGTCTGCGCAAGGGCTTAGCATCCCGCTGCTGGGAGAATCTCATTCTGGCGATGTTGGGAGAACAGTTTATGGTGGGGGAAGAAATCTGTGGGGCAGTTGTCTCTGTCCGATTCCAGGTAAGCTGCCATGCGGACTACGTTGGGCATGTGTGCTGACTTGGGGGGTGGAATCTGCGGGGTGGTCATCTTTGTCCAGTTCGATGTAAACTGCCCTGCGGACTGTCAAGCATGTGTTCTGGCTGGAGCACACAAACTTCCATCTGTTTACCCCCCCTCGTTGTTATTCTGCAGGAGGATATTATCTCCATATGGAACAAGACCGCTAGCGACCAGGCCACAACAGCTCGGATACGTGACACGTTACGCCGAGTGCTTAACCTACCTCCGAACACCATCATGGAATACAAAACGCACACTGACAGCATCAAGTACGTACAGGGGCAGGGGGAGGGAGTGCTGCCTGTTGCATGTGTGTTGGAGCAGTTTTCTGTAGGACCCAGGTGCAGAGAAAAGTGGTCACACGCACTAATGCTTTGGGGCTGTTATCTGCTAACCATACTGTAAACAGCTGTCGCATTAGTGGCCTCTAAAAGCCAAAAGTCTGTCACTGCCATACTGTTGTTGGGGATGTATGAACTTAATAGTAAATCCCTCGGTTTGCCTGTAGCCTGCACTCCTGGTCTCTTTCTTAGTGACTCGTCCTCATCTGGGAATGAGCTACCCATCATAGGAAGGGGCTTTTTCGATTAAGAAACAAGATTGCGGTGGGGAACAGATCCTTTGAATGAGTAGGAATTCTGGAGACTAAAATACCAAAGCTAACTGGAATTTATAGAATCATTAAGTTAATAAATGTTCTTGGGAAAGCACTATGTAAATTTACAGTGCTGTACGACTGATTTCTAATCATACTAAATCTTTATAGTAAATCGTCCCAACTCTTGGGAACCGAGACTTTTTAACATGGTCTGTAGAGAGGACAGTTGTATTTTAACCGAACTCATTATAATTTGCCATGCTAGGCCATTCGGCGTGACTTCTATTTCTCAACGTGTCAGAGTTGCTGCATGTTTGGATACTAGTCATAAGTAAATAACATTAAACCCTTTTCACTGAAGTTTATTATAAACTAGACATTAATTAGGTCGCATGGGTTAGACTAAGAACGTTTCAGAGTTTACATACGCACAAAGAAATTTAATAAAGAGAAAAATTCAGTGGAGTAGAGGGCTTCCTAGTCCAGCTTGTGACCAAGGGCCCAAGTATTTGTGATTTTTTCCCCCCTAGTCTAACCCTGTTTTCATGTCTAAAACTTCCCAGGTCTTGGCAAGCCATCTGTCCAATTTAAAGACCATGGAGCAGTGGTCACAATGACTGGTGAGGTCAGCCTAGTTCTTAGTGGGACAAGCGTCTACATCATGGAAGCCACAGTTGCTGCATAATTAGACTGTGGGTCAGCTAGTCAAATTACATATTTTTTGTATTAATGCCAAATGTTTTGTCAGAACGTTTCTTTGCCAGAGAACCTCTTTCTTGGGTGACTACTGGTGTATGTGGGGGAGAGGGGGTGGGGGTGGGGAGGGGAGAGATTTTTCTTGTTAACCTAAATCTGTTCCTGACCCTATTCTGTATCTAAAAGATCTGACTTGTTTTATTGACTGAATCTTTTATTGGGCTCTGTGAGCCACCTCGCTGTGAAGCACAACTTCTCCTGCACATGGAGAGCAACATTTCTGTCATGCCTGTTTCATGACGAGATCTCAGAGGGCTCCTGCAGACCCGCATTTGGCTGTGTTGTGTCTGACCTTTGTTCAGAGACGGCATAGCCTTCAAGCTAAGGTTGCGGGGCTCTGTGTGGGTGAGGGGACTGTAGAAATTCCTCAGTCGCTTTCGCTCCTCTTCTCCCTCCCTTCCTCCATGGCTCTGTACCGAAAGCCCCTGCTCTGAGCCAGCATTCCGGCTAGTGTGGCTGGAAGCAGCTTGGCTGCCTTGGTGAGGGAGAGGGGGTTTACCAAGGGGTGCTTCCGGTCTAGTCGTCCTGGCCTTTCCCCGGAGACTGAATGTGCTCCTTCCTTAGCAGTCCTACCCTTTGCTGCCCTCGGAAATGGGAATGCATTGCATTGCCCTTAGGCTGCTGGGCTCCGCCCCTTTGCTCATGGCCCCTTCTCTCTGGATATCCTCCCTTGCATTTGTTCTGCTGACATACAATCCAGGATGCCAGTGTCTGGGAATAACAGGTGGTTGAGGAACAGATTCACTTAAACAGGGCATGATGTTGACTAGCTCACATTACAGCTGGGAATGATTCTTAAAAGGGGGCTAAATTGGCTTGTCTCCTGCTCATTCCGGTGCAGTTACGAAGGCAGGAAGTGTGCTTGCAGCCTCTTTGAAGCAGAGCTCGGCTAGTCATTGATGTATCCAAGGGAGAACAAGAACTGATTGCTGTTAGCTAGTTCAAGTCTGCTGCAGTGTGTTTCCAACATGGTGCCAGCTCTTCCTTTAATAGTAGTGTTTTCACTGGCCAGATTCTGATCTCACTTCCCCGGTGTAAATCCAAACTATTCGTCACTGAAGTTACTCTGGTTACAGCTGTGTGACTGAGAGCAGAATCTGGCCTGTTGTGTCTTGCTTTCATGCCGCTTGCATTAGTGTGCAGTTGCTGCTAACAACCAGTTTAATTACTGCAGTTGTAAACTCTCTGGGTTGGGCGCAGTCTTTGACAGATTAACAACTCTGTTAGTGTATCACAGCGCTGGCTGCAGTCGGACTGTATCTGGCTGAGCTGATTTGCATTAGCAGAGTCCTTTTGCTAATAAAAAATCTCTTGCAAACCTGCTGTCCTCTTCCAGAAAATCTCACCCTCGTTACCTTCCCTGTCTGTCAAGCCCTGTCGAAATACATGACTACACTCCACTTATGCTGCACATGTACCTTCTGATTTATGACTCTAGGGGGGCTTTCTAGCCAGCACTCTATTCTCACACGCTGTGGCTGTGTTTTATGAAAGGCCCTAATGGACCTGCCCTGCTGGAGATAGTGTCAGGGCCTCCTTTCCAAGTGGTTTCTCATGGTTCTATTTTTATGGACTGCATCTCTCCACCAGAGCTCGGCTCACGTGCACAGTTTGATTGGCATCTCAGCTCGGGGGGGGAGTGGGCTTAGGGAGAAGATGGGCATTTCTCACAAAAATAAATAAAGGAAGTGTGTGTGTGTGTGTGTGTGATATTGCCCTTTATTAGCTTTTGACACATTGCAAATGAACATTTCTAGAAATCTCCAGCATGTCCCTTGCTGCGGTTTCTGGTCTGGTGGTGCAGGATTTACATATTACTTGTGTGACATTAAATGTACACGTTAAACTTATTTTATACACGCCAGTTCTTCCAGGCACTCGGAGGGGATGAGCCCCTCTGCTGCTGAAAGTGCCGATGCTGCCAAGTTGGGTTAGAAAAGTATCTGTTGTACCCCAGTCATTCAGAGGGGTTGTTCTGCACGCCATTCTTCCCGGGCTCTGGGCGTGTGTTTAGCTAGATAAGTGGAGCTTTCAGAGCCATTTTCCTGTGTCCTTTCATTCTCATGCTTATGATTTTGACAAATGTCCTAAATCCCAGCAAGCAGCAGGGTCCATTCATTTCCGTATCATTAGAAGAGCTAGTCCAGTCCCTTGCAGCATTGCATACGTCCAGGGAACTGCAGTACCATAGACGTCAGTGCTGGTCTCTGTCGAAATGCATGTGGCATTGCAGTCGCTGTCTTGTTTTAATGGTTGGCGAGAAAGTCTCTTACTATTCCCCAAGAGCTTTTCCTTTTAGCTATTGTTCTTCAAAACCCCACTTCTAATGCTGGGAGAGTCTAGGGAAATTCCGTTATACCTCTGCAACCATAACTGCTTCGGTCACCCCAGGTGTTTTACACCACCCAGGGAGGTGTGGTCCGCAGCCCGTTAACCCTGTGCCTGGCACAGCCTGGGAAGAAAAGCGGATTATTGACAGTGGTGCCCTTCGCTTGGCACTTCCTTACTATGAACGTTGCACCCTTCCCATTACCTTGTTGGAATGGAGGCTGTGCCATTTTGCAAGGGAGGGACTGTAAACCGCTGCAAATATTGCCACTGGTAGCGGGTGAACCTGGAGCTTGTTGGGATCGGTGGTGCATTTGGGGAGAACCGGCTGCAGTAGTTGTGGGACATTCGTGTGTTGCTTTAGCGGGGTTCCTTCACGGACCCATGTGTTTTTCCCCCGTGTCTACCCCATCCTTCTTTCCAACTCATGCTGTGTGTTTGGGTGGCTGCTCCCACCGACACCACGCAGTCAGCTTCCCGAGAGAGAGGAACATATTCCTTGAGTGGCAGCACGGCAGACTTCTGCGGAGCCAGCTGGACTGGAAATAGTTTAGTTAAAGTGATTCTGGAGTATCCTGTCTGAGCTTAAGCAGGCCGGCTTTTCTGAAAAGAAAGCCCCTGTTGTTTGTAGGTGGCGGCTGCTGCAGTGGGAGCTGAGCAGGGTATAAAACTCTCCCTTCCCTTCAGAGTCAGCACTGATAAATAATGGGACTACTAGAGTAAATTGGAAGAATGGCTGATCTTATTAGTGCTGGCATCAGGTCTGTTTCACGGCAGACACTTGGAGAAAATAAAAGGTCTGAGGTTAGCTAGACGATGAGCAGATGCAGAAGGGAACAGAGGGAGGGTTCTGCGGTGTAGGGAAATGAATTAAGCGGTTACGCAGAGCTCTCCAGGACACACACATAGGGAACGAGATCTCGGATCCACTGGAGACTGCTGGAAAGTGAAATCCCCACAGAGTTGAGCGCTGTTTGGCCAGGATATCCTAATGGTAACTGATTCTAAGGGAAAGTGAAACAGCAAGTCCGTGGGCTTAGTGTTTGTGGGGGGCGGCTCCTTTGCCGCCACATCAGAGCACAGCTAATTCTACAGCTCATTTGACCCACTGGGATGCCCATTTCCATCTGCTCACAATTTCTCGAGAACACGCTGGGAAATGAAATTGCTGAACGCTGGAGCCACTCCTACGATTGTCTCCTTACACTGCACTGAATGTGACCTGCCCCCAATGTGACCTGCCCCCAGGGCCTCTAATTTCTAGCCCTGTTCCCTACCATTATGCAGATGCTTTTGTGGAGGGTCTGTGGAAGGGAACCCATAGAAATCCTCACTTGACTGACACATGCCTTAGTCTGCTCACGTGTCCAATGTATGCATTGCTCTGTGCTTAGTCCATCGGGCCTAGGAATAGAACAGTGGAGAGCAGCGACGGTCCAGGTCTGAAGATTGCTTCCTCTTCTCTTGAGTCTGCAGCAATGGCTCAGTGCAGTTATCCCTCCATCCTCCAATTCCAGCCAGTAGATTCTGCAAGTTTAAAGATCACTTTCTTAACGTTGGGTTTTGAAATGGCGGTAATGCCTCTAGGGTCAATTCTGTAGCATCACAGCGCACTTCAGGGGTGCCGGCAATTCCGAAAGGTTCCCTTCTTTTAGTGGGTTGTCGTTGTCTTCAGAAAAGTGACTAAAATGGAGCTATTCCATATTTCTTCTCAGTGAACCCAGCTCAAACGCGTTCATTTCAAAAGTTTGCTTCGTCCCTGGTTGCCAGGGCTGCAAATGTCACCTGAGATCTGAAAAATCAAATTCTGGTCTGACTAGTTTACAAGAGCAAGAATCCTTCTTAGAAGATGTGGGGTCTGTCCCCAGCTCTGCTACAAACTTCCTGGGTGACCTTGAGCATGTCACTTAATTTCAAGTGCTTCCATTTCGCCACCTGTAAAATGGTGGTAATCCCAACTGTTAAGGATAAATTCATTCAATGTTTGTGTGCTGCTCGGATACCATGGTGAGGGGCATAAAAATGCCTATAAATAAAAATATCCCGACACCGTGGCACTGTCTGCCTCTGGCCCTGCCGTAGGCCATAAAGATTCTGCAGGCAGAATTCAACGGGCAACCTTGACGATGCACAACACAAACTAGATGGCAGCTCCCTCTGCCCCGGCTGCAGGGGAGTGTCGGGGCGAACAAAACTAGAGAGGTGGGTTGATCAGTAAAGACAGCAGATCTCTTTAATGCTAACAGCGCTATAAGAGGCGTGGCGTTTTATCACTTCAAATCCTTAGCCTGAAGAGCTTCACCGTAAAGCTGTGAGCAGGACTCGGGAGGTAACAGTGCGGCGTGGATGCTGTTGTCAAGGTATCTTAGAATTTGCTGATTTGAAGGGGACGGCGGGCGCTAGGTTCACCGGGGTAAGGAACGTGTCCCCAAGCACATTGGAGTGATGGCAGGAGACGGGGGCAGTCGGGAGAGAGGCTTGTGGGGTGGAAATATCCGGGCTGGGAGGTGCGAAGGAAGGCTGACGGGTAGACGGGGGTTGTGGGCAGCTTTCAGATGGAGGAGCGGAGCCGGGGAGCGCCCACGAAGCCAATATGCTGTGTCAGAAGGGCCCATTTTTGTCACCTTTTTGATAACTACGCTCTAATTCAGATGAACATTTGTGGGTTCTGCCGATCCTGGGGCCACGCTCCGCCCCGGCAGTGTTCTCAGTGGTCCCATCTCTGAAAGCTCCCCAGGCCGCATAGTCCTGAAGGAAGGTGCTCCCTGGGCGTACGTGAGGAGGGAAGATTTCAGGGGCCGAGGAGATTCTTGGGAGGGGCCCATCCACGGCATGCGGCCCCCTCAGGGGCGGGGAGTAGGCTTTTTCCCTCTGTTGTAACTTACATGTCTCTTTTCATGCTGCTGTCTTCCCTGCGATGATCCCTTAGCACAGGGGCCCCCTGAGCAGCAGCTGCCATGCCTGTCCAAATGGAGCTTTTGGTTTTGGACTGAAAGTAGCACCTGCACCCCCCCACCCTCCCCACCAGGTGTCAGCAGAAATGGTTAATGTGCTGCCCTATCCAGACGCCGCTGTCTGCTGCGATACGTTCGGCAGCGCTGACCCTCGCATTGCCTTTGTTTGTGAGGCTTCGGATCAAAGGTCAGACTCCAGTTGTGCTCATGTAACATCAGGCAGTGGTGTCTTTCTCTCCAGTAGTGTCATCCCAGGGAACCATGCCAGTCACTCACCCACCCATCCGAACAAAGAGAGTTCTCGGAGACAATGGTGAGGGGAGAAGAGAACAGCTAGAAATCAAGTCAGCTCTAGACAACAGCCTCCTTCATTAACTCCTGTCACAACTAGAACTAAGGGCATGTCCACACTGCAATGAAAAACCCGGGGCTGGCCCAGGTCAGCGGATCTAGGTTCGCAGGGCTCAGACTGCGGGGCTATCAAATTGCAGTGTAGATGCTTGGGCTGGAGCCCGGGCTCTGAGACCCCTTGAGGGGGGAGGGTCCCAGTACCCAGGCTCCAGCCTGGGCCCAAACGCCTGCACTGCTGTTTTTAGGCCCACAGCCGAGCTAGCTGACCTGGTGCTGAGGGTTTGTTACCGCAGTGTAGACATACCGGAAAGGACACCCTCAGCAGCCTCCAAAGAGGGCACCGGCTGAATGGGCCACGGAGGCTGAGTTCCCCTTTTTCCCAGAAGTGTGGTCACTGCGTGCCAGGCCTGAGGTTCATTGATGGGGGGATCTTGCTACTCCAGCCATGCGAGGACCTTAGCCTCAAGGACTGTTGACCTTTCACCACTGCTGCGGTTGTTGTCAGAGGAGGGATCCACTTTCAGAAAGGGGGAATGCTTTTTTTTAGGAGCGATCAATGTCACAAACTCCAAGAGGTAAGGTGTGTTGGAGAAAATTGCTTGTATTGGGCCAGTTCCCCAAGAGAAACTGACTAGAAATGGGGGGGAAAAATCTCATGGCAGGGTATGCAGCTATCAAACACAGCCAGAAAAATATCTGGGATGAACCCTTGCTGGTACGCCCTGGCCAGGGCTTTGGGCAGTGCTTTCACCAGGCAAGAGCAGTTGAAAATGCAGCCTAAAGATTTTATTGCTGAAGAGCTGATGGGTGCTAGCACTAGACGACACTGTTAATGCCCCCAGGAGCTTACAGCCTGTCTTTTAGGCACAGATCATATAAATGCATTGGGAGACTCCCAGGGTCCGGTGATAACACTCTGTGTTATCTGTTCTCTTGTCGGGGAGGAAGGATTGAACTGTCATAAATCCACTGCAGAATAAGGGAACTCTTAGGTTGCTGGTAAATGTGTGGCTTTTGGTCTGAAAATTAGCACTAGAGGCAGAATCCTGGAACGGAATCGGATTGTACAACTGAAACGGGTTGTCTCTAATCTCCCTATGCCCCCATGCATTGAGTGAAATGGCAGGTATTGTAGGAGGCAATAAGCTCAGTATTCGGGGGCACGGAGAAACAGAGCTTCTTGATGTGTCTGATCTCGGATAATAGTTACGCTCATGTTCACCTCAGTATCTTTTCCCTGGGAGACCCTTCAGTACGCTGTCTCTGTAAGACAGACAGTCATTTTTCAGTCTGCTAACTTTGTCCATAACAGATTCTCCGCCAGGGAATGGAACGAGAAGCCTCTGCCTGTAACTTATCTGAAAACATTTTCATTGCAAATAGCTGTCGTCTTTTAGCGTGGGTGTCGTTAACAGTGCAGGCTTATGATAGGAAATGAGGCGCTCTCTCTAATAACAATAGGAATCTGCAGCCTGGTCAGAGAATGGTCTCATAACTAAGCCGTACGGCATGAAAAGCATTGTATTTCTGGGGGGTTACAGCAAGCCCTGGTATGTGTTGGAGAAAGGCCACAGACTGGGTGAATTTAACCAGTCAAGGAACATGATGATCCTCCAGAAATACACAACCCTGGGTTATTTTATGAGGAATAGGAAATGGCAATTCTAGTTTAAAAACAGGTCGAGGGTCCCACCTTGTATCTGGTGGGTATTAACGTGCTATGATGTCACCGGCAGCCAATCAGAAAGCTTCATGTCTGTGCAGAACTTTAAAGCTACCTCATGCTGTCAGATGTCTGGCTGTGTTTTAAGGATGCGTCTGTCCTCTAGGCCCTGGTGAGAACATTGCCTTGCTCTCAGAATGGCCTTTCAAACGCCACTGAATGTCTCTGCGCTTGTTAAAAGTTAAGAACCCTTTGATCTGAAGTGCTGTTTGTTTTTTTTCCCCCCCTCTGGCTTACCAGGGCCTGGGAGGAGTTTCATGGCCTGGTGAACAGCAGTGGTCGCTGATCGAACGCTCCCCCTCTCTCTGTCACACCCAGGGTAGGGCCTCATCTTTCTTCTTACATGACTTTATGGCATACCTCTCAGCCGCGCCCACCTTCACGTGGGGACAACGCTCCACAGCGGACCTGAATACCTCATGGCCCGGAGTCAGTCCCATCGCTATTGGCTGACTTGCTAAAGTCCAAACTACCCTCTGAATCAAAAGGCACTAATAATCTCACCCTAGGAAAAGCTGCTCACTTGGTGTTTGCAGCCGGGATGCTGTCAGCCATTTCGCTAATGCATCCCCTGTTTGCAAGGCAGCTGTGTCCCGGTGCCGAGTAGGCTGAGAGGTATGGCTTCGGCTTGTTTGTATTGTCTAGAATTGGCTGTTAGTAAGTGGAGTTGTAGTCAGAAACTAAGAGCGTACATGTAATGCACATTGATAACGGCGTCTCCAGCTTGGCAGGCAAGTCCTTGCTCTTGACGGAGGGCCTGGGCAGAATAGCTAGACTGTCAATAAAGGCTCGCCAATGAAGGATGTGCAGTAGGTACTATATTTTAAAATAGTACACGCTGTGGCTAACAAGATGAGAGTGCCCACAGCCCCTCTGTTAATGGCAACCTTGTGTAGAGAAAATAGCTAGGTACAGGTGTCCATCTTATGGCCAAGATCATTTTCACACCCTGGTCCACTTACGGGATTGCAGGTGCCTTACTGTTAAGGGGCAGAGTGCTGCCTAGTGACTAGAGGCGTCTTCTGTTCTCATGATGCTGTAGACAAGCTGGATTTTGCAGCGTATCCCAATGGGTGCACGCTAACGTGCCCAAAGGGGATGCGTTGCAAGCTCCTAAATCCCACAAAGCCGCGTATGTGACAGCTGCAACTCCGACTGGCTTCCAGAGTTCGTTGGTAATCCCGATGCTGCCACCATCTCGCTCTGTGGCCTTGGACAAACATTGCTGGGATAAACTGTGTGGCCTTGGGCAAAAATGAAGAGCGCTCTTTCTTACCTACCTCGCAGGATTGACTGTTGGGGAGGGTTAATGAGATGCTGCTTGTGAAGTGCTACATAAGCACTTAGTAACGTTTTATTATTAGAAGACATTCAAACAACCTTCCAGAATAAAAAGCTGCCAGCACAGGTTGCGAAGTACCAGCTTTAGAAGACAGTAAATGTGCCAAGTGCATTTGACTATGTGGGGAATGTTGATTTAACTTTCTTAATTGCATTGAGTTGCCTACCTTGGCCAGAGGAGAGTAGTGGCAAGAACAAAGCTAGCGCAGTCCACAGAGAAACACGATACGGACCATATAGTACTGGGGGATGAGGAAAGAAAGTGGAATGGCAATACTCCACCAAAACCCCCACCGAGCAAGAACTAACCCAGCGAGAAGAGTCCCACCGAAATCTGCTTTCGAGGTAGATGCTTTGCCATGGGCTACGGTGCAGCCTGGGAAATTGCGCAGTGGTAAATTAACTCTGGATTTGAGAAGAGTTTAGAGCCGCGTTCCCAAATGGCCACGCAGCCCGATTCTGCCATTACTGCGCTCAGGAGTAGAATGGTTGCCACTCTTTCTCTGGCGGTGACCTCCAAGCATGTCTCTAAGTAATAGCAGGGAAACGTACTTAATGCCCCAAATAGCAGGAGGCATTCAGCATGCAATCACCTTTCCATTCACTACTTTCGGGTTGCCCATAGCCACACCTGCCTGCCCTACTGGGCTATCCCAGCATGCATCATGTCACAGCCACCACATGGCTCCTTAGCAGCTCAGAGGTTGAAGAAACATTTCACAGTTCTACAGTATACCTCCACACCTTTGGGCTGCCCGCATTCCCCACCCGGGCTTCCTGGGAGCTCTGCTGGCCTGCTGCGATGCATGCTAGGGTGTCTCAGAGCACTGCTTTGGTGCCGCTTGTTTCGGGTGCCCCAAAGGTCTGTTCTCAATGCCCCTGTGCCCTGCTACTGTTGTGTGAACTCTGCCCGTTGCCATGCAGTCACAGAGCCTGCCTTCTCAACAGGGGTCCCTCCCTTCCATCGAACTTCACTCCTGTCTGAAAAGACCCTCTAGAAACCTGAAATTGTGATGTCCATCACTGTCAGCCCCGCTCTAGTAGTCTCCTGTGTTGCCGCTGCTGGAAGGCTAACAAAACAATTCACGTTATCAATGACCAGGTCGTGTGCCCCGGGCATAGACAGACAAGGGGCTGATCCTGCAGCAGCAGCAACGGGAGTGATACTAGTCCCACAAGTAAGGGCTGCGGGATCGGCCCCTCTGTGTTTGAACTCTGAGAACTTACGGGATTTTTACGGTAGGGCACGTTTGGTGCCTAACCTTCTTGCCAGTCCCTTTACAAAGAGACCCCTGGGTGAGGGGCTAAAGGCAGGAGAGCCAAGATCACAGATGCTAAACAAAATGACTTGTCCCTTGTTTGAGAGCAGAATAGATGTATGGGAAAGAGACCCTTCAATGAGCCAACTTAGTCCAGTCCTGAAATCTACCAGGCAGGTTGTGCCAGGTCAGACACACCCGTTACTCGCAATTCCGAACGGATAAGGATGAAACCAGGATCTTCTCATTTTCCATCTAAGTACGCTAGTGATCGGTAGCAGCTTGGAATAAAGCAGAGACGCTGTTTGGGTAGAGTGTGGATGTTTAGCAGTTAACTAGGGGGATTTGGGAGGTGAACTTGAATCAGGTGGGTTGTTGCTTGTTGCCCTCAGTGGGGTGGGACCAGTCAGGCTCTGTGTCTGTATCTGGGGCTATGTATTTACTGATGTATTAAACCTTTCATTCTCTCCCCCTCTCTTCCAGGGATAATTCAAGCTTTCGAAACACCAAAATCACATTGTGAGAACAAGGCTGACGGTAAATTCCTCTCTCGGTGTGAACCCGCTGAGAGGTCTCCATCCGTGCCCTGCCATTTCTGGAGGGCCGCGCAGGCTGGAGTGATCGCACCACCCTTTTGCACTCAACCCCGGAGGAAGGATTTCATTCAAAGCCCTTCTGCGTCGGTGACTAATAAGAGGCTGACCTTGTCACACAAAACTCTTTTTTTCAATGGCAGGGCGGGAGGCCGACTTTTCAGTTAGCAGGGTGCCCTCCCAGTGCCTCCTTCAGCACTTTCTTTCCTCTTTCCATACCCTGTGCCGAGGATATTGTGAGTCCCATGCTCTTGTGCTGAGGGGTACCAGTATTAATGAATCTCTGCGGCCAGGAGAGATGACCCATTGGTTTGCAAATGCCCCCTTTCAGCTCTGCCAATAAATTATTGGGTCTCTGTTTCTTTCAATCTCTCTGGTTTGGTTTGTTTAAGAATCGCTGGGATGGCGACTGTCTAGCTTGGCATCTCCTCCTCTGCCCTTTCACCCCAGAGAGGCGGCCAGCCTGCCTCCTTCCCCTTCCCCATCAATCACCCAGGAACTGTCCCAACAAAGGGCCCGCTTTGCGATCTGCTCCTCTCGAGGAGGCGTGGAGTGCAGCCCTGCCGTAACCCCACAGTATTCATTGCAGTCACGGCAGGGATGACTTCAGCCTGAGGCGTTCACCTATAAAAACACAGGCTCGGTGCCCTAGATTGGTGAATTATACAAATGCCTGGGGTGGGTCTAGGTTCCTGCCACCTAGTCGGGCTCTTACAAGTGCTCCTGCCTGTGCCACCATCAGACATGTCAACGAGCTGTCCCTTAAATGAGGGGAACGAGGAGCTTCTGAGGCCTTAATTGCCTTGTCTGCAGGACATCATAGGTGGAAAGATCACATGTGGTGACGGTTACCATGGGGATGGGATTAGGGAAGAGCACCATCTCCTCGCGGCCAGTGAGGGGGGGCTGGAGGAGCAGCAGCTGAGTTCCTGCTCTCGTCGGTGGGGGCAACCCAGCCTGGAGCTGCCTTCCAGTGTTAGCCGGTGGCTTTGTCTGAGAGCAGAACGTGTGGAGAAGACTCTTAGGGGACCTGGGGCTGGGAATGACACAGCTGCCACCCTAGCGTTAGGCCAATGTTGATCTCGCTCACCTGGGAACGCTCCCTCAGACTCCACAGCCACTAAGGGAGTGGATTATTTCCTCTGCTTAGTGCTGTATCCAAACCCAGTTCTGCTCCAGCCTTTTCCCCTCCTCCTCGAGCCCACAGACTGTAACTGTAGCAAAAACTTTGCTGTTCCCTGGTCAGCCTGGATTTGAGCCTCAGTCAAATTGGAGGAAAGGACTTTGTTAGCCAGTCTCCTTTGCACAGTGTCCCAAAGACCTGGAATTCAGGAGTCGAGGCAGGCAGCTGCTGGTTTTTCCTTGCTGACTGCAGAGAACTTCAGCCTCTTAACCCTCAGTTAGCCTCAGAACAGTGAAATCTAGAGCGGGGGGCTTAGAAAATCTTGCTCTTCCTTCTGGAATCACTTACCATCACCCCACGCTCTGGGAGAATCCCGCCTGGAATTCCTGAAGGGGGGGGGGGGGGGGGGGGGAGAATAAAAAATAGCTGCTATTGATCTGCCCGGGCAGCGTGCGGGGTGGCTGGATTGGCATGGAAGAGTGGACCTGAAAATGCCCAGCCGCTGGCTTTCTGTAGGCCGGGCAGCGGGACAGATAGCCCATCTCTCTCTAGCTGTGCTTTGCGGGACACCTCGTCCCGTTTCACCTCTTGCTGCTTGTTTACCCACCACCAGTTGCTGGGGCAGCTCTTAAACAATGGCTCCAGTCCAGATGCAGCTTGTTTGGCCCGATACTACCAGGTAGCAAACCCTAGCTGCAGCACTTCAAATGCTCCTTTTTAAATAATACTCTGTCCTGGTGCCGGCAAGATTTGTAAAGGGGATTTATTCTCCGTCGTAATGAGAGACTCACTGCAGGCTCCTTTGAGCCACATTGCGTTAAGCTTTTGCAGATGACAGCACTTAAGGTTTTAGTCTCGTTTATCGTCCCAGCTGTGCGCAGAGCCCAGCGTTGCTATTTTATGTGTTTTCAGGCTTTTCCCCTCAGACGCACGGTGTGGGAGGCTGAACCCGGGAGCGGGCTTGCTGTTCCCTCTGCCAGGGCAGCGGTCGGGCTGTTTAAATGCTGGTTTAAAGTGAGCCGCCCTATGGAACTGCCGTTCTGGTGGCTGGCTGCTTCTCTCCTTCCACGGCCCCTGCTCCTGTTTCCGTTCAAAACGTCAGTCCCTCTTGGTCCGGTCGTTAGGTGGAGATTAGTTTGGTCTCTGGAGCTCAGAACGAAAGCAGTCACTGGGGCGAAAGGGAGCGTGTCGGGGTGAGGCACAGAGATGTCTGTGTGGTGGTGGCTGGTACAAAGGGACATGGTGAGAAGCGGGTTTGGACGGGGCTGTTCTTTTGCAGCCTGTTTTGCTGCACTAATAAAATCCTGCAAGAACAAGAGTGTGGCCTGTTTTCGTGAAGGGCGGGGAAAGGGCTTGTCGCATCCCTTAAGAGTCTCTACTTCCAGCTTTCAAATCCACGCCCAGCAAAAGACAGTAGCAGCCTCCTCCGCCCCGGATGGTCTGTTGAGCCCCACTTCTTACTGAGAGCAGGGGACCATGTGGCCATGCAGGGAGCTGCCTGGCCCCTTGTGTCTCTGCTGTTTTACCAGCCATCAGTGAGCACTGCAAATAGCGTCCTCGCGGGGGGGAGAAGCACCTTAGGCCTCTTGCAAGTGAGCCTGTGCTGCCGCCCGCCCGCCCCCCCCACATGCTTCATTCTGACATTTGTCAATTCCACCTGGCGCTGCAGTCAGCCCTGCTGGCTCAGGACTTGCTCCCTCAGTCTCAGAACCGATTCAGGTCCATCCCTCTGTGCCGGCGAGAAGAGATCCGAGCACCCACCCCTCCCATTGCCTTTAGCTGGAGGGGGAAGTGCTGTGCCCTCCTGAAAATCGGCCATGGTCTCTCAGCTTCCTCGAGGAATAAGGCAGCGTCTGTCTGTCTCCCACTCTCACTTGATTTACAGTGCATGGGAGCTCCGAGTGCTCGATGCCTCTGAAACGCAGGCCCCAGGTAGGGCAGGCTGGGCCCCCAAAGCAGGGAACACGGAAAGGCTGGGCTGAGAGAGCGATGGCCCTGCTGCAGAGCCGGGGTGCTGGGTTGGATTGAAATATTAAGATGCCTGGATTATGATCGTACCAAGCCCAGCAGCATTAGAGAGACCACTCAAGCAGGAGCTCTGTCAGCCACCGAGCGCTCCCTACCCCCTTCATCAGGCCGGGCGCGGACCCTGAACCCTCTCCAAAAGCCCTGGCACTGATGGTGTCCCCGGTGTGCTGGGAAGAGTGCTAAATTGGGGCTGGCTTGGACCTGCAGTGCCAGCCTCTGTGCATTAGCCAACCCCCCTTTATGGAAAGTGTTTTGCCAAAGCCCGATGAGGGAGATGGCAGCAGTGGGGCCGTTGTGAGAACATCAGAGCGGCGGTCATAAAGCAGCGTACACCTAAACCACCCAGCAAGAGCTGCAAGGCGTGAGCTGACGGGTCATGCAGGGTCTGTAGTCTTGGCAGGTCAGGCACCTATAAATAGACTGGACAAGCCACATGCCTTGAAAAGGCGCCAACTGGTACAAAATGTTGCCGCATGCCTCCCTAGCAAAACAATTGGCTGTGAATGCATCGTGCCAGTGCACCGTCCTCGGCCCTGGCTCCCCAGTGAATACCCAGGCCAGCTCCAGGTCTCCGGCTCTGCATACGGGCCCTCCGCTGGCCTCCATGAGAGCCCACCGTTCCTTCTGCCCCCGTGACGTCCCACAGCACCTCTCGACCCAGCAAGTCAATTCTCCTCTAGACTCAAGAGGGAGGGAGTTATTTCTAAACACTCGGGAGGCATCCGTATTGATCCCAAGAGGGCATCTCGACAAGGACCAACCAGCGAGTGGCCAGAGTTGCTGGCAGAGCATTACGTCGGGTTGGGTTTTCAGAACTACGTTTCACCTCCCGGAGAGTAGCCAGCACAATGGCTCACAGACGACCCAGGCTTTCCAGCCAGCTAATGCAGGGAGCCTTGCCATGACGACACCTGTTCCCCGCTGCGTTTGATCAGTCCCTGCTGGCTGACCAGAGCCCGGGGGAGAAAACGCTGCTCAAGCATTGCAGGAGAAATGCTTTGTCTCCTACCAGTAGAGAAGGGGCATCAATTCAAGCTGCCCCAAGGGGGTTGTCTGTTCCCGCCGGGATGGGAATAGGCCAAAAATAAGCCGTCGAAGTCATATGCAGAGAAAGGGTCTCAGGTAACGATACTGAATGCTGGCCACTCCCGCTCATGTGCAATAGCTGAATAAGTGTGATCCCCACTGTATAGGCTCGGGGTGAAGTGATTCTCCAAAGCTCATGGGAGAGGGAGAATGAGAGCCCAGAAGTTGTTGTTTCCCAGGTCCACGAGGGCACCTGATGCTTTACGGAGACAGGTTATCCTAGAAAAACCCAGGTTTCTCCATTTATTAAAAGGAAACTTAATTCACCTCCACTGAAAGGCCAGCCCTGGCCACAAGAAACCTAACAAGCTCTGTTAAGGAGATATATGAGCTGCCTCTTTTATAAGCCTAGTAACTTACCCATAATTCCCTTTCTTAAAGGAGAAATTCATCATTTCCTCAGCTGACCATGGGGGAAAAAAACTGCCTTTGATGCATCTGTGTCATATGGGGCAGGAGAAGGAGCAGGCAGGCGGCCTCCACACAGCAAGCGGTAAGGGCCCCGGGCCACAACATCACTGGGGTTAGGGGAATCATGGTAAAACAGCAGGGGGGGCTCCTTTGAAAGCACTTAGCCTTTAAAACTACTGCTGGGTTTGCACTCTGCTTTGGGGGCTTGACCTGGAGAAGGTTGCTACAGGCCAGCCCTGCATTTTCCTGGGGAGTCGGTTGTCCCCTCACAGGGGATTAGGAGCCAGGACTCTTGGCTTAGCCACTGACTAGTGCTGGGACCGTGAGCGTGTTTACCCCTCTGTAAAATAGGGCTGATGCTGAGTCCGGCTTGGTTAGGGGTCTGAGGTCCCTCTGAGCAACACGTGTCCTGGTTTTAGAAGCCTTGGGCTAATTTCTCCCCTGCACATATGGGGTTCGGTGTGAGCTGCACCCCCCACCCCTCGACCTTTGCACCCAAGTGCTGCAGCACGGTCTGTGCTAGACGCTACAGACCCTGGTAAGGAAAGGAAAAGATGCGTGGGGTGGGGCTGGCTGGGCAGCGGCTGGTTAGTTGGGAAATCTGCCTCGAGAGGTAACCCCTTACAGGTCTGTGGCACTGGAAGACCCCCACCCTCCACTTGTCCCATGTCCCTGGGAACCTGCCATCAGCTAGTGGGTAGACGGGTGGCCAAGCAGGGCTCAGAAATGGACAGTGAGCTGGTCCATGTATTTGTTTGCACTCGAGAGCTAGTTAATTAACTGACCCGTACCATCTAAGTGCGCGCCGGGCTTGTCTGTGTTACCCCG
Organism: Terrapene triunguis; assembly: GCF_002925995.2. Classification (NCBI taxonomy): domain Eukaryota; kingdom Metazoa; phylum Chordata; order Testudines; family Emydidae; genus Terrapene; species Terrapene triunguis. The sequence goes on from NW_020664439.1 coordinate 44,631,821, forward strand.
CGATCCTAGCCCCGTTACCCGCGGCCTCGTTACTCCAGTCGCTTGCTCGTGCTGCTGCTCTCATTTGTTGCATCTGGTCCTGCATTCAGTCGTCTCGCTTCGAGGTGGGGACCGCAGGTTTGTATGCGTCTGTACAGCACCCAGCACCACGCAGCCCTGATTCTGAATGGGGCCGCTGACCCCTGGAACAATTCCCCAAAGAGCTCCTGGGGTGGTTTGGCACCAAACCCTCCCGCTTCCCGACGCACCTGCCCAGCTGCCAGCGGCCCAAAGGGAAAGTCCCATTCCTCGATTTAACGGGGAACCCCACGGCCACCAGGAGCTGATCTGATGGTTTAATTGACTTCCTGTGTCAGTTAGCGCAATGTGGGAGGGCCGTGGCAAGAATGGGTCACGGCGCCCAGTAGGTTCCGGACCTGAGCCCGGCATACTCCTTCCTCGTGTCCGAACGCTTTGCCTCGGTCCGCTCCCCCGGCTTGTGTTGGGTTTGAATCGTTCACTGGCTCCTTCTCCTGCCTGCCCTTGTGACGCTGGGGCTGTCGTGGTTTCCCAGCGCCAGGTACCGTAGAGTTCAGGGTGCGAAAAGCGCGCGTGCCTGCTGCGACGTGGGTTCTGCAATGGGCCCAGTCAGTGCTGGATTTTACAGTGACCCGGGAGAGGTAGGGTGGCCTAGTGGTTGGGGCTCTAGCTTAGCACTTGGGAGACCTGGCTTCAATTCTCTGCTCTGCCACCGACTTCCTGTGTGACCTTGGGCATCTCCCTTAGCTCCCCCTCTGTACAATGGGGATACCTGCCCTGCCTCCGAGGGGTGTTGCATTGAGGATTGGGAGGGGCTCAGACACACTGGTGGCGGGGCCACGCGCGCACCTAAGATAAACAGAAAGTACGTCAGACTCCAGGTTCTCCAGTTGCCTCGTGAAAGCAGCGTGTGTGAAGCCAGGCGCCGAGCGCCATCCCAGCCACCAAAAGGAGATCCGGCGTTTGCGAGGCAGCGGCAGCCTGTGCCTCGCTGTTGGGATTTCCGTGACTCCAGGGGGGAGCTGCTGGACTAGTCCCAGTGTCTCTGGCATGGCAGGGCTCCCAGCAGGTCTCTTCTAGGCCTCCTCAGCTCATCTCGAAGAACATGAAGTTCTGGGAAACAGTGAGAAGAGGTTACAAACAGGCTTCCCTGGACATGGGGGGGGGGATCCCTGTGTTCCACACAAAGATCGAGGGGGCGTCCTATGCGCCTGACTTTACCACTCCTCTGAGCGGGGGATGGGGAAATATAATAGAGGGGCATGAACCCAAGAGCGCTGCCAGCCCAGTGCCCAGCGGCTGCAGCTTAACGGGCACCTAGTGGAGCGGATTGCAGCTACCCTCCTCTGCAGTACAGGGGGTCGTGGGAGACCGGTCCCAGCCCGCCGGGCTCTGCCTTGATCCAAGCGATCACCACCTGGGCCGGGGGGAGCGAGGAATGTTTAAGCTCCACGGGTGGCACAGGCCGCGCCGGAGAACTCTGTGGCCAGCCCAGCCAGATCTGCAGCCTCACGGCTCCACCAGACACAACCAGCCACGTCCTATGCTAGGGGTAACCGGCTCCCCCAGCTGGCGTGAGACCGGTCAGCTCAGTCTGCTGTCTGGGGGGGCGTGACGCTGCCACGATGCATTGCCCAGCCCGCTAAGCGGGCAGAATCCATGTGTCCATGGGTTTCACTGCCCCCTACTGGCTGACCGGTTGTGTGGTGAACATGTCGCCCTCTGGTGGCGGCTGGCTGCAAGAAGCGAAAGCCCTAATGCGGCTCAACAGGCGGGAGCGTCCCCCTGGGTTACGGCTAACGAGAAAACACACTGATGCTGCTGCCTGGAGCGCTGTGGTTGTGCAGCGCCCTGCACGGCCCGGGCTGGAGACGGTACACTCCGTGGAGCGGGGGCCAGTCGAAGCGAGGTGGCTAAGGACATGACAGCTGATGGGGGAGGCGGGGGGAATGGCGAGGAAAAGGCAATGCGGATCCTGCCTGTGCACAGTCGTCCCCAGCTCAGTGCCCGGGCAGGTGTGTGGGCTGCGGGGAGGATGGTGAGGAGGAGGGCTGGCGGGGGGCGAGGAGCTGCGTTGTCTTGGGCCTAGTGTAACCAGCCGCCGGAGGGGAACTGAGGCAGCGAGCTGGCGGGGGCGGGGCAGTGAGTTTTGGTAAAACCACGCCATGCTGGGAAGCAGCCAGGAAAGCTCGCTACGACCCCCTCAACAGAGCTGTTCGCTAAGGGGCAAGCTGAACCCGGGCGCCCTGCTGCCAGAGGTCGCTGGCGAGGCCCTTTCGCTCCTGACCCCTCTGGTTGTTCGCCGGGGTAGGGCTGGACGGTTCAGTGTCTCTGGCCCACGTGAGCCGCTGGCAGGGTGGCCAGCCCACGAGTAAGAGCAGGGGGCAGAAGGCACGGAGGGGAGGGCCGGCGCATGAGCGGGCGAGGAGGGTTCGGCGGCTGGCACTTACCAGGAGGAAGGCTGCTGCCAGCAGGAGGGCGGTGTCCTCGGCCCCCAGCTTTGCTGAAACTGACAGAGAGATGGTGGGAGGGCGCGTTGCCCAGAGCTCAGCTACGGGTACAGGGGGCGATGCCAGCGCCCTCCTGGCCCCAGAACAGCCCCACTGCTCGGGTTCGGGGGCCCCTCTCCCACATGGGATGTTCTGCTGCCTCAGGGGGCAAGCGGCCCATCTGCATCCTCTCCTGCCAGGTGCTACTCCTCTCCCTGGCAAGGGCATCCGAGAGGAGAGCCTCTGCTCTCTGGGTGGCCTAGACACAGCAGGGCTCTTCACCACCCCCCCGGGGCTCTCCCTGCAGCTCACTCTATGGGTGAGGCCAGTTCCCTCGTCCTTGCTGGAGCCCAGGTGCTTTGGGGGCAGATGCTGGAGAAGGAGCAGCTGCTACTAGGCACGGGAGGAAATTAAACCAGTGCCCATCTCCACGGTGACTGTGCCCCCAGAGCCCTGCCAGCCTGCCCATCCCAGAGGCGGATGCTGCTGGGGGACTCTCCCTGGCAGCCTGGCCGCCCTGCGCTCCCCACTTACTGTCCACCCCGAAGAACTCATGGTCCATGTTCCGGTCTTCATTGAAACCTGGCCACCTCTTCCAGATCACTGCCACGGGGCTGCCGGCGCGGGAGGTGACCTGGGCGGGTGGACAAGGACGAGCAGCTCAGTGCCAAGGCCGTGCTAGCAATGGGCTGGGGCTGGGGACATCCCCAATGGGGGTTCTAGCAAGGCCCCAGCTTAGCATCGTCTCTAGACTACATAAGAACATAAGCGCTGCCCTACTGGGTCAGACCATGACCTATCTTGCCCAGTGTCCTGGCTGCATCCATGGCCAGTACGAGCGCTTCGTGGGGGGGTAGGGGGGGCTGTTCTGAACAGGGCAATTATGGAATGATCCACCCCTGTCTTCCACTCCCAGCTTCTGGCAGTCAGAGGTTTAGGGTCACCTTGAACATGGGGTTGGGTCCTGACCATCTTGGCTACTAGCCATCAACAGACATGAACTCCTCCAGTTCCTTTTTGAACCTAGTTATGCTTTTGACCTTCACAACATCCCCTGGCAAGGAGTTCCACAGGTTAATTGTGCATTATGTGAAATACTTCCTTTAGTTTGTTTGAAACCTGCTGCCTATTAATTTCATTGAGTGACCCCTAGTTCTTGTGTTATGGGAAGGAATAGATAACGCTTCCCTATTCACTTTTCCCATGCCAGTCATGATTTTATAGACCTCTGTCATACCCCCCATTAGTCGTCTCCTTTCTAAACTGAAATGGGCCCTGTCTTTTTAATCTCTCTTTGCATGGAGGCCATTTCGTACCCTTGACCATCTCTGTTGCCATTCTGTGAACCTTTCCCAGTCCCGCTGCATCCTTGCAGAGGTGGGCTGACCAGCTCTGGACACAGTATTCACAATCTGGGTGCTCGTGGACTTTACACCAATTACTTCTGTCGTGTTCCTTCCTGCCCACGTTCACCCACACTGTATAGCCCGCCTGGCAAAGGAGTGCAGCTGCCAGCTTCAGGATGGATGATACGTAAGAAGCCCGTGTTGCTGTCCAGAGAGTGTAGACAATCCAATGGAAACCAGAAAGCCCCACCCCCATCCACCCCAAAACGTCTAAGGTCTGTGTTTGGCGGGAGCCCCAGGGAGACGCGCTGCCCTGTTCCACCCGCCCCCCTTACCTGGAACTCCTGGTTGGAGGAGCAGCGGCTGGCCGCGCAGGAGCCTCGGATCCTCATGGTGGCTGCGCCGTGGAGGTCACGCAGGTCCCAGAGATGGGCAAGGATGCCCCACCTAGACATAGAGCATGGTGTGTGGTACAGCCAGGCCGTGGGCAGGGCAGAGAGCCCCGTGCCAGCCAGAGGGGCGGCTGGAGCCCCTGGACTGCACTGCCGGGCATGGGGCAGGGTCTGATCACTGGTCCATCCACCCCCCCTGCAGTCTGGCGCCTCAGGGGGGGCGCTGACCCCGGTTCACCCACGCTGCCCCCACCAGCCACTCGTCCGCGTGGGGCCCGGCTCCTCTCCGTGCTGTGGAGCAATCCCTTCCTGAGCCCTGGTGCCCGAGCCCACGGTGCCCTCACCTCTGCCGCACGCTGCCCACGAGCTGGTCACCGGCGGTGAACACCCGCATCTCCGTCCGGCAGCAGCCCAGGCAGCTGGCGCCCGCCCCGAAGGGCCGTCGGAGCCACAGGACATCCTGGCCTTGCGGGTCCTGGAGGCGGATGCGGCAGGAGCGGGCAGGGCCACACAGGTGCAGGCACAAGCGGCTGGTTTCTGAGGCGGGCACAGAGAACGGTGCAGACCTGGCGGTCATCACACAAGGAGACTGCGCCCCGATCCTGGGGCAGGGGGCTGCGCTGGGGGCCTGCGCCCCGATGCTGGGGGAGGGGGCTGCGCTGGGGTCCTGCGCCCCGATGCCGGGGGAGGGGGCTGCGCTAGGGGCCTGCGCCCCGATGCTGGAGGGCAGGGGCTGCGCTGGGGGCCTGCGCCCCGATGCCGGGGAGCGGGGGCTGCGCTGGGGGCCCGCGCCCCTATGCCCGGGGGGGGAGCTGTGCTGGGGGCCTGCTCCCCTGCACTGGGGGGCTGTGCTGCTCCCCACCCTGAGCCAAGGCAGAGCCACAGGGGATGGGAACGGAGGGGCCGTGGCTCGTGAGCTGTGACCAGGATCTCTGGCTCAGGCGCTGCGGGAGGGTATTGTGGGGGGTGGAGGGGGGGGAGAGGCACATCCTGCTGGGGGATGGGCTCTGCCCTTTCCATGGCTTCCTATCCAGACCCTTTCCCCCCATTTGGGAGGGGTTTGTGCCCCTCCCACCGTGGCTGTTGACAATGAGGCGGGTGAATGGGCCGGGGTGGGGCACCAGTTACCTTCGATAGCTACCAGCAGCCCCTTTGCCTGCGCGGTGCCCACCACGTACGTTCTCCCTGGGTCCCCGGCGAACCCTGCAAGAGCGACAGCGTCTGAGCCGTGCCCCCTCCGCCCCCCCGCATCTCCCTGCCCTGCTTGTGCCAGGCTGGGTGGGCAGGAAATGTCGCTAGCCGGCGTCGCGCCTTTAGATTCCTCACGCAGGGCCGGCACGCAGCACCCCTGGGACTGGGCCGGGGCGTGTTCATGGCCCCATGGCCTGGGGCTGACGGGGGCCGGTGGGCCCATCACACGTTGGGTTAAACGCTGTAAGTACCAGAGATCCCACACAGCGGGGACAGGTCTGTCATTCAGCCTGCGCGGAGCAGGTGACGGGCCCATGACAGGAGGCAGTTCCCTGGCGCATCCTCCGCCAAACCAACACCCCCCATCGTTCCCCCCTTCACCCCTTGGCCGCTCTGCTCCCCTCTTCCTGCTCCTCTGCGCTGCAGGTTCGGGCCACGCTGATTTGGGGCCATCTGAACCCCAGAGACAAGCGGGTCGGAGCCGAGATTGGGGGGCGCTCCTCCCCTCGGAGACGGCCCCAGCGCACTTGGGGGCCTGTTGCTATTGGCTCCCAGGCCTGGCTGGTGCTGGCTTTTGTGATCTGGGCCCCTGGCTCAGCGTGAACCCCCCAGACACTGCCAGGGGGCACCAGCTTCCGCTCCCTACTGCCGGGCGGATCTGAAGAGAGGAGCTGGGCTGAAAGGCTCTGCCCCCCGCCCCCCCGGGTCCTGGGCGCTGGGATCGCGGCAGGGCTCTCATAAGGAGGAGGTGGGGGGTGAGTGCTGTGAGGGCCACACTCGGGGGGCCGAGGCCAGCAGATTGGGCCTCGCAAGGGCCTTACCGCGTAGCCCAGCTCGGGCGGTGATGCGCAGCTGGGAGACGCCGGCCAGCACCTGCAGCCCGAGCGGTGGAACGTCGTCGTCCTCCTGAACCCGCTGCAAGCTCTGCTCCGGGCTCCGTCTGCGGGCTCTCCTGCCCCGCCAGCCCAGCCGCGGCAGAGGCGACTCGGTGGCTTCCTCCCCGGCAGTCCCACCCCACTCGCTTCCCGGCCATCTCCGGCCCTCGAGTTGGTGGCCAGGGTCCTCGGCACTCGAAGGGGCATCCGGGCTCCCCTGGCTGCTCCCAAAGTCCGGCTCTTGAGCCTGGTTAGCCCGGCTTGTGCCTTCCCAGCTGGGGGACGTCCCCCCGGCCTGGAGGCCCGGAGCCCCGTCCTTCTTCCTCAAGGACCTCGCCGGCGCTTGGATGTGCCGCTCCCGCGTCAGGTGCCCGAAGGGAGACGGCTGGGAGCTGAGCGCGGCCATCCCGAGGGGCCGAGAGCTGAGGGCAGGCCCCGGGCGGCAGAGGGCTGCAAACTCCCCGGCCCCTCTGCAGCTGTGCCGCTAGCCCCTTCCAACAGCGCAGCCCCCACCGGCGCCCCCTGCCCCTCCCGCCCGCCGGCGTTGCCATCCCAACCAGCCGGATCTCCCCCATTGTGCGGGCAGAGCTCTGGCCCCGAGGGGTCAGCGAAGGGCAGGAGAGAGCTGCAGCTTTCCCGGGAGGAGGGGCCCGTCGGGCGGGCGGGGGGGGATGTTAATCAGGGCAGCAGGGGAGACCTGGCAGTGTGACATGACAGCCAGTGCCCAGGGCTGCCCGTTGGTGCCATGTGAGCCAGGCCAGGCCAGGGTGCCGCCAGGCCCACGGGGGCAGGAGAAAACGGGATCGCTTGCGAATCTGCGTCGGTGCCAAAGTGACTCGACGCCCCCAGTATCCAATGGGGCATGTTGAATCCTCAGCCCGGATCCTGGCAGCGCTGGGCTCCCCCTGCGCCCCAGAAAAGGGGCAACATCCTAGGGCTGCTGGCTCTGGCACGGCTGCTGGCCAGCCACATTGCTAGGGCACCCCATAGCCCCCCCCCCCGGGGGCACCGCCCCCCCCCGCCAGCCCCGGGCCCCCGGGCCCCCCCCTCGGGCACCCCCCCCCCCAAGTGACTGTGGCTTCCTCACACGGCAGCGCCTGCTGTGGCAAAGCAACCATGCCCTTCCCCCCATGAACCCCATGTCGGACTCTGGCTCGTTCACAGCCGGGACGGGAGGTTGAGCAAACAGCTGTTCTGCTTGCACGGCGCTTTCCTTTCCTCCGGCGCTTTGGGGGCGTCTCCCGCTGGGGCTCTTTGGGTGGCTGCTCCTGGCCCCGCGGGGAAGGCTGGGGGGGCTTTGCTCCAGGATCGAAGCCGGAGGAGGAAGCGGATCAAGGCGGTGAAAGGGCTTCACCGGAATCTTCGCCCTGCAAATCAGGTCTGCCAGATTGGTGGCTTTGGCCCCTTTCTGCCCCGGCCCCCTTGTGCCTGGGTGTGGCAGGAGAGAAGGCCCGATGGGGGTATTATGGACCTTCTGGGGCCCCCCAGCTCATTGCCCTTACACTGCCTGCCCCCCAGCCAGCCGGGGATTGCGGCTAAGTGAGCCAGAGGCCCTCTCGGTTCCTGAGATCTGTGAGGGGCCTGATCTGAACCCCTCGCCTCTCCTGCTGCAGCGTGCCCCTGCCTGGCCATGCTGCTCGGCCGGGCGGCCCCGCTGGAGAGGGCTCCATGGACAGAGCCTCCCAGGCTGCCTTGGGCCGTGACTCTGCCCACCTCCCCAGCGTGCGCGGGCCCCCGAATGCAGCGTGCGAGAGGCGTGCTCGGAGCAGCAGAGGCCGAGGCGGCTTGGCGAGCGCGTGCTGGGTGCCCTGGAGCCGGCTGGGAACTGCCTGGAGCAGCGGCTGGGGAGGGGGGGGTTTGCAAACGGATGTGTGAGGCGCGTCTGGCTGAACCCAAAGGGGAATCAGTCCTCCTGGTGCAGCCGTTACTGGGCATGAATGGTCACGGTGGCCTCCTTCCCTTGCCGGCTGGCCGAGTGTGGCGGGGGCGGAGCGGGCGCGTGTGCTCCCGGATCTGCAGCGTGCCCCAGGACTGACTCAACCCCCCTGGTGTCTGGGCCAGGCAAAGAGCGGGTTAACGGCCACTCGAGGGGGAAGGGGCTGGCCAGAGCTGCCCTGCAAAGGAGGAATTAATCCAGCTGAGCATGTTGCAAACCACTAATGCCCCCTGGAATGCCAGAGCTCCACCAGCCAGGCTGGCGCCACAGGGACCGCAGTGTGGCCGGCGAGCAGGTGCTCTGGGGCTGACCTGCTCACCCTAAAGAACAGGAACCCCACAGCTTGGGCCAGTGTGCCCCCGGCAGTGGCTGGCGTCACTGGGCACTCAGCAGCCTTGGGACCAGCAGCGGGCAGCCTCCCCCACCCCATCTCCCTCTGCCCGGCCGCTTCTGGGAAGCCATGGCCAACACCTCATGGTGCAGCAACTGGAGACGGACCCATCTCCCCTTGTGACGTTATGAGTGCGATATAATCTCTCATTGAAAAGTGACAGGGCCAGAAAGAGTTAATTACCTCCCAGACTGACCTGACCCGTGGCCGAACTTCAGAGACTAGTTAGGAAGATCTGTAAATGAACAGCGCTTTGAAATGCAGCCGCGTTGCTGGAGATAGAAGGGGAGCTGTTTGCTCAGGTCTTGTGATATAAGCAAACAAGTCTTGTCTATTGCTATCGCTTGGATTCAAAGATCAAAAAAGGAGTATTAGCATTTAAGAAGACACTTGAGTGAAATAGTATTATTGTCTCTAGGTCTCTTTGAAGGCTGTGGTAACCTGTATCTGAACTGTTTAATGGATAAATTACCCTGTGCTAATTGCCAGGATGTTTGGAAGAAGGAGAGTGAAGCCTATTGTTTTCTCAGACCAAAAGGCTGCTGGAAATGTATAAAAACCCTGGGACATGATCCTTCTTCGTCTCAGACCTGCTTTGGGTTTCAAGAGGGGGAAACCTTAAGCCACAAGGCTTGAGATCCCCAGTCTTTGACTGGAGTCACCCTGAATATGGACATTGGACTATTTTTAAAAGGACTTTTGGCAACTACAAGCTCATCTCTGCTATGTATCTGAACCTCAAGAATTGAATTCAAGTCTGTCTGTATATTGATCTTTTAACCAACACTCTCTCTCTTTTCTTTTTAAATAAATTTTAGCTTAGTTAAGAAGAATTGGCTATAAGCGTGTATTTGGGGTAAGATCTAAGTTATAATTGGACCTGGGTGTGTGGCTGATCCTTTGGGACTGGAAGAACCTTTTCTTATATATGATGAGATAGGATGCTGATTACTGAAAATCTTATCTGACGTGTGTATTTGGATGGAGGCCTGAGGCTGGGCACTTTAAGGGAACTCCGTTGTCTGGACTTCTGAGTAACCAGTGAGGTACTACAGAAGCTGTTTGGGGCTGGTTTGGTAAATCCAAGTATTGGAATATCCACCAGAGTTTGGGGTTGGTTTGCCCCGTTCTGTTTGCAGTTCACCTTAATTGAGTGACCTCAGCTGGCTCCCACGGGCAGCACCGTCATACCCCTCCCCACTTGCTCCCCACCCCCAGCGACCCCCTGGCCTTTCCCTGCTGCCAGCAAAGAAGTCCAGCAGCCGTTTGGAAACGCGGTGGTGTTTACTCCGACGCCTGGCTCACATGAAACACACGCGGCCGCCCGAGATCTCCCGCCAAACCCATGCGAGCCTGCCCCGCTCCCCTCGCTGGGCCGTCGCCACGTAGCTCCCCAGGGGGCAGACAGGCTCCTTGTCCCTTGGGGTCCCAGAGCTGCCAGCTGCAGTGTTTGGGGGGGCCCAGATTCAGCCAGCGTCCTTCAGCTCACTTGCCCCTTACATGTAAACGAGGCAAGCAAGAGGCGCAGCTGGGCACAGTGCAGGCACAGAGGGCTCCGGACTCTCCGGTTCGGCTGCCATCTCTCCCCGCGGTCCGGGTCATTTCCGTCTGCGGCTTCCACGAGCAGCCCCGGCTGAAGGATCCAGCCGCAGGCTCCGCCCTGCAGCAGCTCTGTGAGCCCCGCCTGGGACACGGTGCCTGCGGGCATGGAGCCCATGAGGGGAGGCTCTTGTGCAGACGTCCTGGGCTCGCCCACCCCAAGCGGGGTGCTACGGCAGGTAGCGCTTGGGGTCCCCGGGAAAGGGCGCTGCTGGCGCCTGGTTGAAATGGGCCATCAGGAAGATGCTGACCGTCCCCAGGATGAAGAGCGAGGCCATGACCAAGAAGCAGACGCGGTCAATGACTCTCCCCACCAGGATCCACTCCTCGTTCTCCTGCGGGGGAGAAAGAGACACATGCTCACGGCCAAACCTGCGGCGGGCTCCCGCTGGGCCCATGTCCCCCGGGGCCTTTGGGCTTCGGACCACGGGCAGCCACCACTGAACTCAATCAAAACTGCGCTCGCTTCCCCTGTGGCTAAACATGGCCCCTTCTCTCCTTCCCCCGCCCCCACCCCATTTCCCTTTCCAGCTTGGTCTCTGACCTGCTTCTCCATATGCGAGTCCCTGCCAATTGGGCCCCTCTGTCCCCACTGCCCTGGGTCCTCCTCTGACCTGAGCCCCCTGTGACGTTATTGACACAAACTGGGACCGTATCCATCATTTTTGCAACCGAGGTCCTGTAGTGGCACCAAATATTGGACAAAGGTTGTCATATGAGGCGTCTATGGAAAGATTATGATTATGCTATCTGTGTGTGTGTATCGTTTTTGTAGCTGAAGTTATGAATATTGGCTCTGTACTTGTATCTCAATGTGTTTTGATTGTAAGTAGCCTTAGTGAAGCATTTGGTCAGCTTCTTGAGAAAGGAATTTGCAAGTTAAGTGCCCAGTCAAGAAACACTTAACTGACAATAGGACTTGGGAGACTCCAATCCACATAAGAAGTCTTCCTGGGGACATTCAAGTTAGCATGTGAGCAGTGGCTGCCACCTGTAAAGAACTGAGCCATTCATGGACATGTGACTTGCCCATGTGACTCCAGGCTCCATCTTGCTGCTGTGATCTTCCACAGGGCAGAGGACATAGAAGGCCCTAAAAACTCCTCCATTTTGTCTTCAATCCTGCTTGTGACCTCTGGAGGAACCTTGCTACAAACTGAAGCTCTGAACAAAGGACTGAATGACCCATCCCAGCTGTGGATGTACTTCAGAGACTTGATTTGAACCTGCAGTTTATTCCATCACTGCTACAAGCCTGAACCAAGAACTTTGACATTACTGTATGTAATTGATTCCATTTAACCACTTCTAGCTCTCATCTATATATTTTTCCTTTCATGAATAAACCTTTAGATTTTAGATTCTAAAGAATTGGCAACAGCGTGATTTGTAGGTAAGATCTAATTTGTATATTGACCTGGGTCTGGGGCTTGGTCCTTTGGGATCGAGAGAACCTTTTTTCTTTTACTGGGGTACTGGTTTTCATAACCATTCGTCCCCAGAATGAGTGGCACTGGTGGTGATACTGGGAAACTGGAGTGTATCAGGGAATTGCTTGTATGACTTGTGGTTAGCCAGTGGGGTAAAACTGAAGTCTTCTCTGGCTGGCTGGTTTGGTTTGCCTTGGTGTGCAAAGGAACCCCAGCCTTGGGCTGTCACTGCCCTGCTCTAAGCAATTTGTCCTGAATTGACTCTCTCAGTTGGGTCCTGCCAGAACCAGCCTCGTTACACCCCCTCACGGTTAACGCTCTGCAGCGGCAGTACTCACATTGTCGAAGTCGTTCTGCTCCCGCAGCGTCTTGGCAATGTGGTTGCAGGCGTCCACGCAGGCCCAGATCTCGGGATCAGCCTGCACCAAGCTGTGACAGAGATCCTGGGTGCACCCGTTTTCCAGGCCTCTCCCTAGAGACAAGGAAGAGGAGGAGAGGGGATAGTACCAGGCACCAGAAAGCCTCCGCCAACCGTCTCTGTTACCCTCAGGCATCTCAAAGGCACCTGGCCCTTTGCAAAGCACCGGCCGGCCAGGCCCCAGCCCTGCAGAGCAGGTCGAACGGCGCACAGTGAATTCACGACTAGCTTCGTGCACTGAAGCCTGGTGCATTCGTGACTGCTCTGGAGCATTTCACGTGGTTTAGCACCAGGGATGCCACGGCCGGCCGGCGCTGCTGGTGGTTCTCCTGTTTTCCAATTGCCACTGAATCCATGAGACCGGCGGACCTCCCGCAGGCATGCCGCCGAAGGCTGCCTGACTGCCGCCCTCGCAGGGCCCGGCAGGGCAACCCCGTGGCTTGCTGCCCCAGGCACGCGCTTGGAGCACTGGTGCCTGGAGCCGCCGCTGGCATCGGGACCAGATACCGGAGCTCCTCTCCTCCACAGTCCGGCTCCTGGTACTTGATGTCCATGGTGACACCCTCACCCCAGTACCGTTCCCCTGTCAGCACCCCCCCACACACCTCATTCCAGCCTTGGGGGGCTGCTCTTAGGGGGTGGATCTGCTGCCGGTGCAAGGCCCAGGGGGTCACGGTCTGTGGGGTGGAGGCCTCAGGCTGCCCCGCCATGAGGTTCTCCCCAGCCCCACGGAGCCGTCACTCACCGATCTTTTCCAGGACAGCCTTCATCAGCCCGGCCCTCTCCTTCTGCTTCTCAAAGATCAGCTCGGTCCGGGCCTTCCACAGCATGTACTCGTCAGCCTTCACCATCAGCCCCAGGGAGCTGCGGCGCCGTGCCACCAGCGGGCGGGGGGCCATGTCGCTGCGGCGCATGTGCATCCCCAGGAGGTGGGGCAGCCGCCGCAGGCAGATCTGGGGACGGAGCGAGGAGCCGGTAATGTCACGCTCGGGGCAGGCCGGGGGAGCCAGCGCTGTCACGCTCGGGGCAGGCCGGGGGAGCCGGTGCCGTCACGCTCGGGGCGAGGAGGCCATGGGGAGCCGGCGCCGTCACCCTCGAGGGAGAGGGCCATGGGGAACTGGCACTGTCATGTTTGGGGGGGCTGAGGGAGCCAGTGCCGTCACGCTCGGGGGGCGCGGGGGAGTTGGCGCCATCACGCTTGGGGGAAGTGGGCCATGGGGAGCTGGCGCCGTCACTCTTGGGGAGACTGTGGGAGCCGGTGCCATCATGCTCGGAGGGAGAGGGCTATAGGGAGCTGGCGCTGTCATGCTTGGGGGGCCGGGGGAGCTGGCGCCGTCATGCTTGGCACAAGGGGGGGCCCTGTCTGCTGGGGGGCTCATGGAGCCTGAGTCTGGCCCCGGGGCTGTTCCATCGGGCGCAGCGCAGTTTCCCCTGCCCGATGCCGGCGGGAGCGGAAGCAGCGTAGGCTCCATCTCCCCATCTCTGCCGAGTGGGAGCTGCCAGAGGGGTGCTAATGCCCAGCGGTTCCTTGGCAGTTGGGGACCCGATTCCGGCCCTGCCCCCTGTGCCCTCCTTTGGGGCTGTGCAAAGCGGTGTGGAGACATGGTTGGATCCGGGCGGTGAGCCCGCGGCTGTGGTGCTGCCAGGGTAATGAGACACCTGGGCCAGGAGGAGCGTGCCCCACGTGCCATGGGTCCGACCATCTGGCCATTCTCTGGAGCTCTCGACCCCGGGAAATGATTTGACGGCTCAGTGCACTTGCCTTTGCTCTCTGACCTTCCCCCCACCCCGCCAAAGTCAGCGGGAGCTGCATTTTCCTGAGGCAGCAACGGGCACGGGAGGGAGCAGGCAGCTATCCCAGCCCCGCAGCACGGGCAGCGTCTGCTCCCCGGAGCTGGCGCAGGGGGAGTCGGCTCTGGGAGGAGCAGGAGGCCGATCATCCGTGCGTTAAGCGGGTCTCCGCCCAGCCTGTGCGGGAGCGCGTGCCGGCCCCGCCTGACCTACCTGCCGCACTTTCTGCGACATGGCGTGCGTGTTGGGTGTCCTCAGCGAGACGTTCAGCACGATGACGGCGTTCGCCACGATCACCACCGTCACCACCAGGAGAAAGGTCAGGTACCTGGAGGAGAGAAGGGGCCTCCGTTGCTGGTCGCCAGGCCTGCTGCCCCTAGCCCCACTTCACTAGCCCCGTCACAGGCCACGTGGCATCTGCCGGCTCTTGGTGCGGTGCCCTAGCAGCAGGCATAGGGCAAAGCCGAGGGCCGGCTGGGATCCGGGAACGGGAACCACCTGGATCTCCCGCGCCACAGCCCGTATGTACATAGGAGACAAAGGGAGCCCAGACCACAACTTCCCAATGGTCCATCTAATCCACCTAGCAGCAGACATCTCCTCTGATAATGCCCCTGGCTGTGCAGGACTGCTGCATGGGGGGATCTCCCGCCCAACTCCCAGCTGCGGGCTCACTTTCTGTTCAAACTGAGAAGGATGGTGCTTCTAGCTCCATCCTAGCCCCCGGAGCACACTCTCGAGTCCGGCCATGCTGTTTGCCTCTGCACCCTCCTGCAGCGGTGAGTTCCACAGATGAACCCTAGGCTGTGCAGCAAGGCATGTCCTGTGGGCCACTAGGAAGTTCTGTTAATTCATGCCCTTGTTCTTGCATTGCAGGGCAGGGGAACAATGAGCGGCATGGCCACACATCCAAGGTTTGAGTTACCAGTCCCCCATCCCCACCTACGATGGTTCTCATTCTCTGGCCCTGCCCATTCCTGTTGTGTCCCTTGGAGCAGGGACTCCAATAGTCTCAGTTGGGATTGGGGGGGGGGGGAGGAGCCCAGCGGGTTTGAGAGCTCGCCTGGGGCCCCAGGGAGCATCACTTACTTGCCAATGAGCGGCATGGCGTCGGAGGTCTCGGGCACCTTCTGTGCGATCAGGAAGAGGAAGACTGTCTGGGCCAGGAGGACGTTTATGGAGACTGTGCACTTCTGGCCGCCCGCTGTCGGGATGCAGAAAGCAAGAGATTAGCCCGTGTCTGCACTGAGACCCCCAAGCGCCGGCGCCCTCTGGGAAGGGCTTTGCTCTTCTCCCACACACCGGAGCCCGCCAGGAGCCTGCCTCCCTAGTGGTTTGAGCAGAGGGCTGGGAGCCAGGTGTGGGAAAGAATTCTCTGCCGTTCCAGCCCGATATGTGCGAGCGAACCATGCGCTCCCAGAGACTCAGGGTTAGCCGGCCAACGCTCAGGACTAGGGGCCGGGCGGTGCCGAGGGGCCAGAAATGGGACATAACTGGGCGGGGGTGGGGGAGAGGAGCCAATCTTCTTCACATTTCAGCCCATTTCGGTTCAGATAACTGGGCCGTGAGAGTGACCCCCCGGTGGCCTGTCACACTCGCGTGGGCATCGGACTAGGTCTGTCCCCTTCAGCTGCTGCTGCCTCCTTCCCACTCCGGGAGGCGTGGATTGTCCCCGTGCCAATGCCAGTGGCTCGAGCCGTGGCGGGTGGCAGGAAACTTGGGCGGGCCCGGGCTCTACCTTTGGCCGGCAGGAAATACACCACCACGGCCACGGAGGAGATGAGCACGCAGGGCACTATGATGTTGATGACGTAGAAGAGCGGTTTCCTCTGGATGATCAGGTAGAAGACGACCTGCTGGTAACCCAAGTCGTCCGGGGTGAAGCGCTCGGCGTTCACGATCTTCTTGGCCGGCCGGTGCTTGATCGCCCACTCCCCGTTCTCTGCGGGGAAGACGACACCGCGTGGCTATGGAAACCACCCAGGCCCAGCCTTCTGGGGAGCCCACTTTGGGCCCCGACTCCCCTTGAGAGCAGCATGAGCCCCCCCGGGGGAACACGAGCTCGTCCAGTGACCCCTGCTGGCAGATGCCCGGAACTGCCTCTTGCCCACATTACAGCCGCGTGGGGGGGCGTTGCTCTTATCTGAGCCTTTGGGGGCAGGAGGATAGATGGGAAGGGGAATCCCGCTCGCTGGGACGGGGACCTGGGTGCGGGCGGAACATCACCGACCGGCCCGTTCTCCCCAGGCGGTTGTGGGTGTCTTTGGAAACAGCAGGGGCGGGCGGGCCGAGGTCTGGGCTGCGAGTCCGTTCCTGTTTGCTGCCTCTCTGCATGCCGCCCAGGCCCGACGGCGTGAAGGACAGGCCCAGCTGAGCAACTATTGACATTTCTGTCTGTGCACGGGGAGCCCATTCACCCTGCCCCTGCTGCTGCCACGTCTCTAGGGGGACAGAGGGAGCCCGAGACAATACTCCCTAGATACGGGGGGAGAGAAACCCTTTGCTGGGGGCTTCCCACCGGGGGACAGCTAAAGATCCAGGGACAGGGGCTGGGAGAAGATTTACAGCAGTGCCCGGGAGCCCTGCAATGTTCTCTGTCACGGCAGGACATACACAGTCACCAGCTTAATGCACCCCCGCTTTGCAGGGGCTGGCTCCCAGGGGCCCGATCCTGCTCGGGGGCTAAGCGTCGCCAGCTCCCCTGGAGCCTCGTCGGTGCAGGGGGTTTGGATGGAGACTCAGTCGCCCTCCCACCTGACTCCCGGCTGCCGGGGGAAGCCGCTCGTGACGCCTTACTCGGGCTTGTTCGTTTCCTGTCAGCTGCAGGAGCGATAGATTTCATCTTTTTACCAATCTAGATATCTGGCTCGGCCCGGTAATGAAAGAATAAATCTCGCCGCCCAAAAAGCATTTTGTTCCTCCAAGATGCAATTAAAAGGTGATGGAAAACATCCCTGTCTGCCCGTGACAGCTCCATTCCCCGCGTCGATCCGCTCCCGGTCCCGGTTAGAAAAGCTCTCTCGGAGTGTGACTACTGACTTACGTACCTGTGTCATGGTGGCAGCTGCTAAGAACCCGCTGTGCGGGGGATACCTGCTGGGCATGCACAGGACAGCAACTCCTGCTCCAAACACTGAACAGGAAACCTGCTCCAGCCAATAGGGAAGGACCTAGGGCAGTGCTCAGGGCCCCAGTGCGCCTCTGGTGGCTCTGCTCTCTGGGATTTGGGTGGTGGTGATGCCCACACCCTGAACAACTTTCCTGAGCTGCGTTACCCCGAACAGGATTCAAGCGGCAACGTCCCGCGCTCAGAAGTGACCGCATGAGAGCCCCCTCTGCGCCCTCCCTGCCTCGTTCATGGCACACCTGCCAACGTCTGTACCAAGGGGGCCGGCAGACAACAGCCTCCGTCAGCCCCCACCCCTGGGGCAGCCCCAGGGCAGGTCCATCCCGGGCACGGAATGAGGCTGGGGCCCTGTGGAAACAGGACGTGCCCATGGAATTAACGGCCGTCGCCAGGCAGACCCGCAAGAAGGCTGAATTCAGGTTGCCCGGGAGCCCTTCGTTCTGGCCTTTCCTAAGCTTTGGGCACTTGCCAGCGTAACCTTGGCCATGTTCTTTTAACGGAGGGCTTGGGGGGGCGTTTCCTAGGGCATTGAAAAAGCAAACAGGAAATCCACAGGGTCGGGGATGTCCCCAGCCGCCACCACTGGCCCTTGAGCTAAGAGAATAACGGAGAGCGTCTTCCAGGTGGACCGGCCTCTGCCAGGAGCTTTCACAGGCAGTAGAGGAGTGAGATTTGGGGATCGGGGGCTTCGTTCTAGGCTCTGGAGGGAAGTGTGCTCCAGTGGACTCTTCTGTCTGGTCTCCCCAGATTTCAGCCTTTCCCCTCCCACCTGGGCTTGGCCCAGTCCTGACTCCTCCCCATCCCTCAGCCCAGCCTCCTTGCTCAGCCAGACCTCCTCCCCCTTCCAAGCTCATCAGCTGAGTCCCAATCTCCCCCAGCGCACCCCGTCTCTCCTCGCCACACCCAGGCCTCGTCTCCTTGCCCAGCCAGTCCCAGCCTCCCCTTGCCCCCAGCCCCAGTCTCCTTGCCCAGCCAGTCCCAATTTCTCCCCACTTGTCCTCGTCTCACTAGCCTGTTTCCCCCAGGTTGCTCCTTCCACTGCCCCCGCCTCCCCCCGTCCGGCTTTTGCCCCCTCAGCATTTGAATCCGATGGTTTCCCCCTCCACACTGCCGGGGCATTCGCAGCGGGATGGGCTCCCTGCTCTAAGCGCCCGTGCCCAGCCCCATCCCAGCCGGCAGCAACCATCGCAGACAAAGTCCGGTGTCGCCCCACAGTGCAGCACGCTCAGTGGGGATGGCCCAGGCACTGGGAGGGGACAGAGCATGCTCAGTGAGGACAGAATCAGTGGAGATTTTAGCTGCTAGTCTCTACTGAGCAGGTGCCAACTGCGATTTTTCAGAGGCTTATACCGTAGCCAGGTTTGGGTGCATTTTCACCAGGATGGCAAAAGGTACATCCCTGCCACAAACACCTCCCCCCCAACTCCCCGCCCCGTACCATCCCTGCCCCAAAGCGTGGGGGCACCACCGCTGTTCAAGGGAAAGGTCCCCAGAATTTTTTAATATGGGCAAAACAAGATATTTTTCCTCGGTCTTGGACCCGGCTGAACCGCTTCAGCTGATATTTTCCCAAACAATTCATCCCGAGGCAGACGCCCGGTGTGGAGAATTTCAGCCGAATGGTTAAAGTTTGGCAAAGATTTTAAGCAACTGGCAATGAGATCTCATAATGGGAAGGGTCAGGAAACGTTAATACCAGGCCATGCTACCAGTCCCGCTTATCAGTCAGTTAAATGTCAGTTTCTTTACAAATGCCTCCATCCCACACTGGATGGGCTGGAGGGACCGGTTGGATGGCTGGGATCCTGCTGCGCTTTGCTACGTGTCTGGGCCATGCTGAGCCACCCTGCCAGCCACTGCCTCCTCCTGACTAGTGCTGGCACCACCCTTTCTGGCACTGGCATTTCCTCCTGTTGCCAACAGCTGGAAGATTTCCAGAGACACAACTGGTAGGCTTGCCCCACTGGGCCAGGGAAGACCCCTGGGGGAGAGATGGAGGAAGCAAGTCGTTACCTGTGAAAGCTTCGGGGTCGATGACGATCCACTCAATGGTCTGCCCATCTTCCTCCGTCAGCAGCAGGTTAATTTCATTGGCACTGTAGGTCTGGGACCTGTGTGGCAGGGGTGGGGGGAGGCCGTGTGTGGCTGAGCCTGGCTGTCTAAAGGACACGCTCAGACAAACAGAAATGCTGAGATCCAACCAGCCAGCGGGATCCTGGGATCGGCGCCACAGCCAGACTTCCGCAGGGCCGCGGAATTGGCTTTCCCTTCCTTTGAAACGAGGCAGCGTCTGGGCTGCTACGTCCTACGGCTCCGGCACCTCCCCAGCTTGGGGTCAAGCCCAGCTCTGACTAGACCCATCCCACGTAGCACCACTGCGGCCTTGCCTGGATCCAGCCAGCTGACAGGCGCGGGGGCACACACGGGGGAAGAGTTTTCATGTAGGCCCCAATCCTGCAATCCAACCCACCCGGCTGGTCGCTTGCCTGGTGCGGGGCCTCTCTGAGTCTGACTTCAGGGGCGGGATGTGGGGTGTTAGCTTTCCGGGCCGGGGATTCCGTCTGTCTCTGCAGTACGGGGCGTCAGGCACATCACTGGGGCCAGGTCCCATCTTGATAACCGGGAGCTGGCTTTTATCGTCCAAGGCCTTTCAGCGACGCGCGGGGTGAGCTCCCGTCTTGCTAACTATCGGCACTGGCCGATTCTGGGGGAGGGGACCCTGCGTCACTAACTTGGATGCATTCAGAATTTAGTAACCGCTGCAGAAATCTGATCCAGTCACACGTTGTAGCCACGGACTGATCGGAAAGGAACAGTCGGACGAGCCGCCAGGGGCCCGATCCTGCACCCCCACCAACAACAACACCCACCTGGGTCCATCGGATCGGGGAATTTGTGGGGAGCGGGAGGAAGAGTTGATCACAGACATTTCACTCTCCCTGGGCTAGCTCGGTCTGTCGTGGGAGGGGATGGAGACGTCTGATAAAGCACACACAGGGCCCTATTGGGCTCAGGGCAATGGGCTAGAACGGGGCCCTGGGTTTCTTTGGTTTGTGTGCCTTCGTTGCTAGCTCAGTGACCTACAGGGCTCATGCCATGGTAACCGGCCTGGCGGCTGCCGCGGAGCTGAGCACAACCAGCCTCTGGCTAAGGCGGAGGGAGGTGCAGAGGGTCACAGCTGTGCGTGATCTCATGGGCCCTTAGCTGGTGATCTGGGCAAGCTGCCGCCTGAGAGAGGGCGTGAGAGCCGCCTGCCCGGCAGGAAAGCTGCGTGCGCGCCCCGGGCTCTGCCCCCTGCCCTCCCATCTGAGGGGCAGCCCAGCCCCTCCCCGAGCCGCCGCTCACTGGAACACCATGGAGCAGTTCTGCCAGTCGAAGGGGAAGTAGGTGACAAAGATGGCGCAGGAGGTGCGGTAGATGGCGGGCGGCATCCACAGGAGGCAGCCATTGGATTCCAGCAGCGTGTTGCAGTACAGGGTGATCTCAAACACCCCGTCGATGCTGCGGGCAGGAGAGGGGCAGGTCAGGCCAGCCGGGCGCTCCCTCCCGCCCTGCCCGGAGCTCATGCTGTGGGCTGGCGACTGCCCACGGGGCTGGAATTGTCCCAGGGCCACAGAGAAGCCCCCACCAAGGCAGAGGCGATCCCCAAATGTCCCCGAACACCCAGCCAGTACCCGACTATGGGCTCCAAACCCCCGAGAGCACCCTACCAGCTGCGGGACAGTACGTGATTGGGGGGGAAGGGCGCATCACCACTGCCCTCTGCTGGATGGAATTGGAACTGCTCATAGCTGGGATCATGCCGCTGCCTATTGGCTGCAACTCACAGGAGATAAAAGCCTACTACTGCTGCCTCTAGTAGAGACCTTCCCTTTAGCCCACCTGGTAGGGCCCTGTGCTGGTGGAGCAGAGCATGTGGGGTTCTGTTTGCAGTCCTGGATGCGTGAGAGTTAGCTGCTGACTGTGATGTCTCTGGGTGGGTAGCCACAAACCCGGCCCCTGCAGGGAATGGAGTGCCCTGGCAGAGGGAGGGCTGGACAAGGCCAGTATCTACTGCTGGGGTCCTCACCAGCTTCCCGCTGCCCCCCTGCCCTGGGCCCCGCAGCTGCTCACTTGTTCTCCAGGACGATGTCCGGCAGCCACACCTCGGTGGAGGGCACCCTCAGTATCTGGATGTTGTCGTATTTGTCAGGATCCCACTGCAGCCGATAATCGCACCATTTCTGGAACAGAGGGGAAGGGGCCGAGAAAAGCAGAGTCAGTCACTTGTCATAGAATGAACATCTCTGGCCACCCCGTGACCCCCCAGGACCACACCGCCCTGGAGCGTGCTCCCCAGGAAACCAGCATGCTCTGGCCATGGGCTGGGACCTGCTAAGGTTTCTCTGTGACTTGTTCTGGGAGCCGTGGCAGGGAGTGAACCCTCTGGCCATGCCGCTGATCTCAGTGCCAAAGTGGGGCCTGGCTATGGAACAAGCCCCGAACAATACTCTCTCTCCCGGCTCCAGATTGTGAGTCTTTGGCCCCAGCCACCTCTGCCTTCAGGCCAGGAGGGGGCTGCAACCTGCCCTAGCCCTTGGGCTGCAGGTACATCGGTGCGCTGGGGTGTTGGAGGGCTGCTGGAGCTTAGCGGGAGGTGGGGGGCATTAGCTGATCTCTGCATGCTGCCCAGCCTGTGGCTAGTGGCACCCCTGGGCACCTTACCATCTCAATCCAGATGTTGGTGGTGAGGGTCTCTTCCCGCTCGTTCTGGAACCCAGAAAGGAGAAAGGGATTGTGGGATTGCTGCCACGCCGCCCTGCTCACTCCCGCCATGGCTGGGCGGCCCTGCGGCAGCTCCAGTGGGGCTGCACCGTGCATGCCAGCTGGGTGCTCAGGCAATGCCCTTCTCATGGGGCTCCGGTGCATGGAGCCCTGAGGAATTACCTCCCAGGGTGCAGCAAGGTGTGGGGCGTCCCAGGGGCACCCTGAGCAGGGCAGCGTCCCACGATCCCAGCCCCCCGCAAGGGAAGCCAGCAGCAGCCCCAGAGCCACTGAGGCACGGCCAGGCCTTGCCCTCACTGCAACTGTGTTGCTGCCAGGAACCCTGTCTCTAATGCATTCACTGCCCCGTGCCCTCCTCCGCATCCCCTCAGCCCCATCACTGCCCAGTGCCCCTATCCGGCACCCCCCAGTTCAATCACCACCCCATGCCCACCTCCCCAATCTCCCTCTTCCTTCCCCCCCACCCCCGGCACAGTGATTCTCCTCAGGGACCGTTACCAAGGGCGGCTCGGACAGAGTGTCCTGCAGCCAGTCCCATGGGCATCTGCCCTGGCACGGACTCCCCATTGTGATGGCAGGGGTAGTGTGAGGGATGCCCAGACCGGACTGGCTGTCCCTGGTCAGGGCTGGGTGCTGGGTGCCTTTGGGAGGAGAGGAGGCAGGGATGTTCCTGGCATCAGTGCCTCCTGCCTCTGTTATTCCCTGTCCTGGGCAGTGCACTCAGGTCTCTGTCCCCCATGCCAGGCCTAACATGGGGAGCAGCCGTCTCTGCCCCCCCCCCCCCCCCTGGGAGAAGCAGCCCCCTCCCAGTTTGGGGGCAGGGGGCTGGGAGCAGTCTGAGCTGCTCAAGGAGAAAGGCAGGAAAGGGCCCTGCTCAGCGGCAGGGGTGAAGCCACCTACCTTTTAACCCTCTCCTGCCTGGCGATGCACCGCGCCCCCCCCCGCCCCGGTGTCGCTTGGCAGCCGGCTGGTGGGGACTGGCAAGGAACGAGGGGCGGGGCTCTGCTTACCAGGGAGATGAGATTGGTGAGGGTCAGCTTCAGCGTGACGTTAATGATGTCGCCCTCCCCCTGGGCCGGGCGCAGGTCGCGGTTGTAGTTGGTCATCAGGTCATCGAGCAGCTTCTCCTCCTGGTTCCGGCACAGCACGGCTGAAAGCAGGGCACAGCCAGGCCCTGAGGGAAGCAGGCACCGCGCCACCCCCACCCGGCGGCCGTGCCAAGGCCGAGCGCCCATCCGGACGGTGCCAGGTGCCTGCCCTGGCGACCTGAGGGCATAGGGCGGGTCCGGCGTGGGCAGCAGCAAGGCAAGCTTCCCCTAGACCGCTCCACCAGCCTACCCCAGCCTCGCTCCTTTGAGAGGGCGCTCGGTGTCTGTGGCCTCTCCAGTGAGACCCAAAGTGGGCAGCTGTATTGTCAGTGCCCACGGGGCAGCCTGGCTTTGGGCTGTGCGCCAGGACCCGTCAAATGGGATTCCCATGGGACGGGGCCGCCACACAGCTGCTAAATGGGAGCCGCGTCCAGCCTCCACTCACCTGCACAGGGTTTGAACTGACCACAGGCAAAAGTGGAACAAGCAGCTGGAGCGGGCGATGGGACCGCTGGAGGGTTGGCCACGCAGAGGATAAAAGCCTACTCTTGATGCCTAGTAATGGAGTGACTTCTTGAACACGAGAGGCAGAGCTCTATCAGGGTGTCAGGGTGGTTAAACACTGGAATAAATTGCCTAGGGAGGTTGTGGAATCTCCATCTCTGGAGATATTTAAGAGTAGGTGAGATAAATGTCTATCAGGGATGGTCTAGACAGTATTTGGTCCTGCCATGCGGGCAGGGGACTGGACTCGATGACCTCTCGAGGTCCCTTCCAGTCCTAGAATCTATGAATCTATGCTTCAGAGCCAAAGGGCCCGGGATCAGACCCTGCCAATGCCCTGCAGGCAGGGCCGATGGAGCGGGGGGGGGGGGGGGGGGGCGGGGTTACAAATTCCGGGGGGGGGGGGGGCGGCGGGGGGCCCCGGTTCCCTGGACCCTCCCCCCCCCCCCCCCCGTCTCGTCGGCCCTGTTTAGCTGGTCCGCCCTTGCTGAGGTACCCGAAAAAATTCCGGAAGGGGGCCTGGGACCCGGCTCCCCCGGCCCCGCCCCGTCAGCCCTGTTTAGCTAGTCCACCCTTGCTGGGGGGCCCGAAAAAAATTTTCACCAGGGCCCGAACCCGCTCTCGGTCGCCCTGCCTGCAGGGGGCTGCCCAGGGCTTGGGGGCTGGAAGCCTGAGGATGCCGTGAGGAATAGCAGTATCCCATTTCTCTCTGGGGTGAGGGACGCAGGTGTTCCCCTCTCCAATCTTTATGAGCCGGCCCCGACTCTGGGCCCCCAGAAGGAGTAAACGTGGCTTGAACTCACCAGGCAACGTGTGTTGAACCCAGCTGAACCGTGGTCTAACAATGGGGTGCTGCACCCTGTCAGCTCTGGCCCGGGATCAGTCCCCCTCGGCTGCCCGGATGGTTAGCTCATTAGCAGGGGCTTTACAAATCCCCTGCATTATTAAATTATTAATGGCCAGACCGGCCAAGCGCATCTGAATGAAATGCCTCTGGGGAGAAGCGTAACGGGCTAACAAATTACCTTCATTAGCAAAACTGCTGCGGCTGCTTCCTGGAAAGTGTCGGGGCCAGAGGACAGAGGGGGACTCGGAGAGCGTGTTGGGGGTTAGCGCTGGCAACTGGCCAGCATCACTGTGTGCGGATGTGTGTGTCCCACACTCGCGGGTGGGGGTCTGCGTGTGTGCCGCACACACGTGTGCCCGTGTCTCTGGCTTCTCTGGGCTCGAAGCCCCTGCTAACAGGCATAAGCAGTAACTGGCCCCACTGTAGCAATAGTGCCTGCCAAGAATTGTTTTGTGGCCTCCGTCGTTCACGCTCTCAAAGCAGAAGGAGCCCACTTCAGTCCCCCCCCTTTGTCCCAGGTATGAAATGGACGAGGGTGGGTGCCTCATGACTGACTGGCAGCATGAAATGGACGAGGATGGGTGCCCCATGACTGACTGGCAGCATGAAATGGATGAGGGTGGGTGCCCCACGACCGACTGGCAGCGTGAAATGGACGAGGGTGGGTGCCCCACGACCGGCAGCGGGAAACGGACGAGGGTGGGTACCCCAGGACCGGCAGCGGGAAATGGACGAGGGTGGGTGCCCCAGGACTGGCAGCGGGAAATGGACAAGGGTGGATGCCCCACGACCAGCAGCGTGAAATGGACAAGGGTCGGTGCCCCACGGCTGGCAGCGTGAAATGGATGAGGGTGGGTGCCCCGTGCAGGTGGAGCGGTGGGAGACGGTAGCAGCGTAACATCCCAGCGCAGTGAGCAGGGTTCTGGCGGGCATGTTACAGTGCAGGACCCCCCACAGCCGTTGAGGGCTGGGAGTGGGTACAGGGAGCTGGCGCTGCAGGGGCTGGGGTGAGGGCTGCTGATGCTCACAGCAGAGCCCATGGCAGGCAGGGCGTGGAAGGGGCTGCTCTCCGGGCAGAGATACTGATATTGGGAGCCCCAGTCAGGAGCGGGGCCCTGCTGCGCTAGGTGCTGTACGCACACATAGTGACTAGGCCAGCCTGCCGGGGGCTGTGCAGAATGGCACATTGCCCTGCGCCAGCCAGCAGGACAAGGGGGGCTGCTGCTGCGCCCCAAGCCCTGAAGGAAGAGATGGAGAGTGATCATAGCAAGAGAGGAGGCTGCTCCCCGCCCGAGCCCTGGGATGGAGAGGGGTGGGGGTGGTCTCCTGACCTGCCCTGATTCCCTGCTGCTGAGCCCAGAACAGAGCCATCCGCGCTCACAGCCACCTCCCCAGCACCATACCCGGCTGCCCTTCGCCCCGTCCGCAGGCCGGGCACGGCTTACCTGTGAGGGAGCCGAGGGTCGCGAGCAGAGCCAGGCAGCGCATGGTGGTGGCAGCCTCCCTCCCGGCACGGCGGCGGCTGTGTGCTCGGCAAGCTCTGGAGGTTTATTTTGGGCCGTGGTTGGCCCCCCTGCACCCCTCCTCTCCCCGAGCGCGCCGTGCCTGCAGTCCAGCTGTCCGGCCAGCATTGTCAGCTGTTCCCCAGCGGATGGCCAAATGCCTCTGAAACAACAATGGGGGAGGGAGCGACTCACCCTGGCAGCCACCTCCCGGGGGACACGCGGACCCCCCCCGCCCCATGCTGAGTTGGCAATATTTGTATGAGCCACGTGCGTGCCTCAGTTTCCCTGTGTGCTCTGTGCTGCCGTGCCCTGCTGCGGCGTTTGACTCCTGTAGCTGCCTGGTTGGTGGCCAGACTCCTTAGCCTGGGCTGAACAGACCGGAGGAGGCAGAAGAGACAAAGGGAGCCAGGACACTAAGGCCAGCGTCGCCTGGGCACGTGAACACCGCATGGCTGGAGCCAGAGCCAGAGCGGCCCGGTGTGAACAGACTGTTCTCAGTGTCTGGGCTGGGAAGAGAGGGACGCAGAGAAGCAGAGAAGCAGGGCCTGCCGGAGCCCAGCAGGACCTGTCTCCCGCTTGCCTTTCCCACGCTGAGCTGCCGACTGCCGGAGACCGGATGCCGGCTGACTCAGAAGGGCTGCCCAGTGTCGCTGCAAATATTCCCTGCCGCGCTGCTCCCTGTAGGGGTAAAGAGCCTCAGAACCGGCCTCCACCTCAGTCGGACCCGATGGTCAAAGCTCACAGCGGGGAACAGACGCTGCTGGAGCCTGAAGGCCCAAGTCCAGAGGCGTGGAGGCCGCGTGGAAAAGAGAAGCCCCTTGGGTGCTAAAGGGGATCTCCCAGGAGCCTGTATGTGCCTGGGGCATAGCCCAGACCCTGTGAATCCATGACACTCCCTAGCCTGGAGCTGGGCCCCACACAGGATCAGGCCCCAGGCCACAGCTTGGGGACGGCTCCCCCCAGCCACGGTTCCACAGGGCCGGAAAGACGGCATGGGAGGCTGATGCTGCCCCATCAGGACCAGAGAGTCCAGGCAGTCCCTTGGGAGCCTGTCAAATGCTTTGAGATCCCCCATGTGAAGGCACCAAAGGAAGGCAGTGTTGCCCTGTGGGGATACATGACCCCCTTAGCCCACAGCTCGGGTGCTACCGACCTTACCCAGTCTCTGCATGGCTTTGTCCCCTCCCTGGCCGGGTGTGGCACACAGACACCTGCCCCCCTTTTCACTGGGGTGGGGGTCTCACACGCGCATGGTGTCATGGATTGATAGGGACTCGGCTAGGCCCTGGCCTCCGCGTGCCAGCTCCCCCCCGATCTGCGGGCCACACGGCTCCCCAAGGCCTCAATGACTCTGACCCTTTGGGCTCCCGCGATCCCTGTTCCTCTCCGAGAGAGGAGCCACACAGGGACGCAGGGCAGCCCTTCCAACACGAGGGAGCCGAGAGAAAGTCCTTCGGTTAGCAAGGGGAAGTCCAGAGCGCTACGAGCGATGGCTTCCCCAGGCCCTGATCCTCGAGGGGCCATCTTCCCTCTCGCTGCCCCTGTCTGAGCGTGGTCCCAGCAACAACCTTCCTCGGCCTCCTCGCTCGGCCTCCCCGCGGTGCTGGAGGAAGCCGCCTGCTCTCGACTGCCCCGGTCGTTAATGTTCAGTCACTGGGGCTCTGGATCCGCCACTCGCACATGCTGTCTCTGTTCAGCTCTCAACAGCGCCGCCAAGGGACCCCGTGACGTTCTGCCAGCCCTCGTTCCCATTCCGTGTGTGACAGTACCAAGCATATAGGGAAACTGAGGCACACATCTGGCTCATAAAGATATTACCAGAATGCCCACCTTCCTCACACCCGGCATCTGGGGCATGGAACCAGCTGCCATGGGGAAATCACGCCAGGGCCTCACTCCCCTGCCCCCGCCCCCCCGCTGGGGGCATGCTAGCCACACAGGTTTCTGACACCGATGCCCAGGACCTGAGGCAGAATGCCGAGGCCCCATGGCCAGCATGCTGGAGACACACTGGCAGAGTGTGGGCCTGGGTAATGCCTGGCAGCGGGGGGCGCTGGTTTCACGAGTGTCTTTAAGGGCCGCTGACTCTGCTGAGTGGCCCCCCAGGGTGGGTCCGCTCAGCTTCCAAGCTGCTCGTGTCACGGTGGGCTCCCCATCCCCCACGGGCCAAACGCTGCCCTTGTCCTCCCGCCGCCCACGGAGAAGGTTGGGGTAGCCCAGGCCAGGGAAGGCTTTGGCCCTGCAGCTGGCTCTGCCTTGGCAGCTCAGTCGCTGCAGCGCCGGCCGGGGAAATGGATCGGGCCCTGCAGGTGACGTGGGGTCCGATCCCGGTTTCCCACCGCTCGGGGCACTCGACGCCACCTGGAGCTTTCGCCCAGTGTTGATCCAGCAGCGGCGGGGTTAACTAGCTCTGGGCTGCACCAAGGCTGAGATGTAGCCCAGCCCGGCTGCCTGGAGCAGCTTGCACCAGGTGAGAGGTTGCAACGGATGTTCTAGCCAGCACCTGTGTATTGGGCTGGGGCGAGGCCTCCTCACGCCCCCCACAGTACGGGACCATGTCAGCCGGAAACAGGGCTAGGGGGAGACTCCTCTTCAGGGCTGGGCTGGCATCTGAGGGATGAGCCCCAGCCCCAGCTGTCCTGTGACCAGCCTGTCTGGGGGGTCACATACCAGGCTTGCCTGAGTCCTTGGTATGGGCGACGTGAGCAGCATCAGCTGTCCTGAGACATGAGATTCCCAGCATTTCCCATCTGACACCCCCCACCCTGGCCGGCCTGCCCCCCCTTCACCTGCTGCTGCCTCACCCCCCCAGCCTCCCTCCCCCACACTGTGCC
>NW_020664439.1:44660465-44669459 GCF_002925995.2 Terrapene triunguis
CCCCCCCCCCCCCCCCGTTCACGTAGGGCCTGGCTCCCTCCCCCTGCACTGGTCCCCCTTCCCCAGCCGCTGCCTGACCCTTGCCAGCCTTGCTCCTGCTGTGCACTGGTCCCCCCTTCACCTAAGGCCTGCCCCCTCCCAGCCTCCCTGCCGCTCACTGCCCCCTCCCCCCCCCGCTTCACACCTGACCCACTGGCCTCGCTCCCCTGCCCGCCATGGAGCCTGAGTTAACAATACCCATAGGCAGGCCCCGGCCCGGCTCAGCGGGCTCCCCGGCACTCCCCATGGCAGGACCTAGTGCCCCGTGTCTGCCCCACGCCAGTGGGCAAGTGAGGTCAGGGCTGGGCCTGACGCCGGGCTCTAGGGGGCCAAGGGGCTTCCACCAGCCAGGCCCAGGCTTGGTGCGCAGGGCCCTGGGGAGAGGGCACCGATCCCGCTGGCTTAGTGCTGGCGCCCCCAGGAGGGGCTCTGCTCGGGGTCCTTGGGAGGATGGTCAGGGGCTGTGGGAGGCTGGGCTTAGCCAGGCGCTGCTCGGGGCGGGGGGGCGCCCATCATTCTCCCTACCCCAGGGCGGCTGGGTGGCCTCTGTGTGGAATGAGTTTGTGGGTCTCAGCCCCGTGACTGGCAGGCGAGTGGCAATCAACACTAACTGCCCCCCACCTGAGCAGTGTCAGCAGGGAGGCCATGGACTGACTGGGCCACAGAGGGCGGGGCAGGTTGGCAGGGGCTGCTGTGAGCCGCTGGCCCTGCTCCCTGGGGAGATCTCATGCTCCAGCACTGTCCGCATGGCACCTTCCACCCGCGCCATCTCCTCACAGGGCAGCTCGGGGCAGCCGTGCCCAGCACACTCCTGCCCCATTGGGGTCATTGCTGTGATAACGAGACACCCCCCCGTCCCGTGGACTCCCCTTGTCCCCGGGCCGCTAAGTGCAGCAAAGGGAGGCCGGGTGAGCACCAAGGTCTGGCGTGCCCTGGGGGAAAGGCGCCGATGGGGGGAGGGGACCGTTTCCCCCTGGGCAGGGTGGGGCTACTGGGAACACGTGGAATCAGCACCCGTGAGGCCAACCCGCTGGCTGGAACAACGACTCCCCATGCGGCACCAAGGGGCCTGCTGCCAGAGGTGCTGGGTTTGATCCCTGCCTAGGATCCAGGGTCGATGTAGGTGCCATGGTGCCCCACACGTACCCGCAGACCCTGGCTGGGCTGCTGCGCTCAGCTCGGGGCGCTCCCCAGCAGACAGAGGCCAGGGAAGGGTGAGACAAACGCAGGGGCTGATTTGCAAAGAAGGGCTCAGGTGTCCATTGTCTAGGTCAGCTGGGAAAGGCTGAGTGCCCAGGCGGAGGGCATGGGGACACTGCATGGAACGGAAGGGTACAAAGCCCAAGGAGGGAGAGGGAGGGCCGTGCCGGGGGATGGATCCAGCCGGCTGGGAATCGTCCCCAGGGCAGGGCTGGGAGTGTTGTCACACCCCGACTGGGGGATGGATCCGGCGGGGAATTGTCCCCCGGAAGAGCCAGGGCTCCCTCACGTCTGAGGCAAGGGCTGGTAGCCCGGGGGCTTGGAACAGCCAATAATGGAACGTGGCCCTGAGACTGACCCTGCCCGTGATGAGCTAACCCAGCTACGTGGCCCGTAGCCTGTAGCACTTGCTGGCTGGTCACATGGCACCAGCTTCGCCTTCTTCCCAGCTGCTCAAAACCTTTCCCAAGCGAGCCGGGGAGGTTACACAGGTGTTATCCACCGCCCAGCGGGAGGGGAGGGGAGACAGGGCCTAGCGCGGGGTGCTGGCCAATGGGAGGGGAGTGGAGATGGGGCGACAGGGCCTAGCGTGGGGTGCTGGCCATTGGGAGGGGAGGCTGGCCGGGGTGGGGGCCAGTGGAAGGGAAGGGGGGAAGAGGGGAGACCGGCCCAGGCTTGGGACAGCGACTCCCTGCCATGCACTCCCTGCAGCCGCTGGCTGAGAACCGTGGAGTTTATTCGAGCACCAAGAATGAGACAAGAACAGCCGAGGTCACCGACACGCCAGAGCGCCGGGGAGGGGCCTGGCACCCCGCGGGCAGAGGGCTGGGCAGTGCAGCCCAGCAGGGGCAGGGAGCCGTGGCCCCTAGACGAAGTGCCTGTGCTCCATGCTGTAGTCGAAGGGGTCCCCGGCGAAGGGCAGCTCGGGGGGTTCGTTGTAGATTCCCGTCAGGAAGATCCCCAGGGTCCCGAGGATCATCACCGGGGTCACCAGGAAGAGGCAGAGGCGGTCGACCGTCCGGGAAACGCGGTTCCAGTTATCCTTCTCCTGGGGCGGGGGGACCCCCACACAGGCCACCGGAGGGGAGGGGGGAATGGGACACAGGGCCGGGGAGAAACGGACAGGGGTGGGGCAGAGCATGTGAAGGGGGGCAGAGATTGTTAACTGGGGTGAGTCTGGGGAAGGTGAACGAGTCATGGCCAGGAGCCCCCTATTCACACAGCAGAGACGGCCTAGGCTCCCCCAGCACCCTGCTCCCCCGGCACCCTGCTCCCCCAGCACCCCACTTCCCCAACACGACACTCCCTGTAGCACCCTGCATCCCTAGTGCATCGCTCCCCCGGCACCCTGCTCCCCCTGGCACCCCACTCACCCAGCACCCACCAACAGAACTCGCCCCAGCCTGAAGGGATGGGAGTTCAGGCTTCCTGCCCCACTCGGTCTCTTGTGCCCGGCTGAGGTTCCCAGCAAGGGGCCAGTTATAACCCACTGTGGGGCCTGGGGGCGTTCTGGCCCCCAACGGGCACCTCCATCTTGCTGCGTGGGTCTGACTGGGAGGGCGTTGCTGGGACTGGCCAGTGAGGCAGCCCCGTTCCCACTGGGCACCCCGGGGCTGTGGGGCTGGGCTCTGGGCTGCTGCCCGCCCGGACACACCCACCTCGTTGTAGTCGTTCTTGTCCCGCGTGTGCTTGATGATGAAGTTGGCGCCGTCGATGGCCGGCTTCACCTCGCTGTACAGCAGCTCCTGCGTGTCGGCCATGCCCAGGGGCTTGGGCCCTGCCAGCGGGCAGGAGGAGAAGGAGACGCTGTGAGGGGTGGCACCAGTTTGCTGGCTTCATCTGTGGGGCCAGGGTCCTGACCTGGGACACGGGGCTCGGGGGATGGGGCTCAGGGGGCAGGCCCAGGGTCCTGGCATGAGGGAGGGGTCGGGGACTCATCCTGGGGCGTGGGCTCAGTGGGGCCGAGGTCCTGTCCCAGGGCTCGGGGGAGGGAGGGCCAGGTTCCCGTCCTTGGGCATCGGGTTTGGGGCAGCTGGGGTCCCAGCCAGGACTCGGTTGAGGGGGTGGGACTGGATCCCATTCCGGGGTGTGGGGCTCAGGGAGGGGCAGCCGAGTCCTGTTCTGTGGCTCAGGGAGTGGGCAGGGTCTTGCCCTTGGGTGTGGGGCGTGGGCTGGGGTCCCAACCTGGGACGCGTGGAGCCCTCCCTTCTGTCCTCTTTGGGTGCCTGCTGCCCTGGGCTGTACATCCCAGTTCTCTCGCGGCCTCGCCCTGCTGGGACCCGCCTTTCTCCGGGCACTAAAGGAGCCAGTGCGCCCGTTGGGAGAGCCCTGTGGTGCCCCCCACATCCCCCGGCCGCGGGGCGCTCACGGGAGGGGGTGACGCGGCTGGCCAGCCCGTGCCGCTCCGACTGCTTCTCGAACATGAGCTCGCTGCGGGACTTGATGGCGAAGTACTCCTCCGCCTTGGCCATGTAGCCCACGGAGCTGCTGCGCCGGATTAGCAGGCCGGCGCGGGGGTCTGGCTCGTTCTCCGCCGGCCTGGACATGTGCAGCAGGCGCGGCAGCGTCTCCAGGAAGAGCTGGGGAGGGGGAGAGGCCAGTGCTGGGTGCGTCTAGGGGCAGCGGGGGCTCCAGAGCCGGCTGGACGCTCCCCATCCTCCTGCAGGTGCGTTACTGCAGCCCGGCCTTTGGGGGGCGCTCCCAGGCAGCCGCTCTCCCCTCGGCCGAGCCTGCAGGAGCTGGGCTGGCCTGTCGCCCCTAGCTGGGCTGGGAGCCAGGTGTGGTGCCCCTGTGCCAGGCCCTAGGGGGGCCGGGGTGACGCCTGGAGGGAAGGGGCTGGCGCTGGCCAGGCCTAGCTGGAGACAGCCGTTGTGCCGGAGCTGCATGGGAACTGTCATGCCACTGGGTGGCAGCATCACTCAGCAGCTGTGGGCATTGCCAGGCCTGAACGGGAGAATGCCCGGTGACATGATTCCCGAACGTTCGGGGGCTTGGGCCTCTGCACTGATGTGAATCTGCCCCGGCGCCCGCCGCTTGGTCTGCGCAGCACCAGTGGGACTGGCTGCTTTGTCTGGTGCCCTGTCCCTGCGGTGCCCAGGCCTTTCCCATGCCCCTCGCTCCCAGGCCCGGGGATCGTGCCAGCGGATTCTGGAGCTGCAGCTGGAGATCATGGTTGGGCTCCAGGGGCCCCGGCACGAGCCGAGGGAGCAGCCAGTCACCCCAAGGCGTAGGGGCATGGAGACGGGGTGATGGGCTGACGGAGGTAGCCAGGCATCCTCCCTGCCAGGCACTGAGCCCAGCCAGAGGCCCCTGTGCCCGGCTCCCCTGCTCACCTCTTTGATCCAGCTGGACATGACGTGGGTGCTGGGCGTCCGGAAGTGGATGTTCAGCACGATCACGCAGGTCCCCATCACCGCGGTCACCAGCAGCATGATGAAGAGCAGGTACCTGCAGGAGCAGAGACCGGCTCCCAGTGGGGGCAGCCTGGCTTCCCTCCGTGGGACAGCAGGGCCCGGGCCCCCTGCCAGAGGAGGGCTCTGTAGGAGCCCCATGGACCAGCGACGCAAAGGGTCTCCTTCACCGTGAGTGCGTCTGCTGGGTAGGGGAAACACTCCGAGACTTTCCCAGCAGGGACCAGCCACCCCCACCAGCCATGGGACACCCAGCGTCCCCCTCCCAGCACCCCCAGCAAGCAGGGTGGGGCACGTGGGGCGACCCATGGAGACTCACTTGCCAATGAGGGGGATGGCGAGGGAGGTGGCTGGCAGACGCTGGGAGATCAGCAGCAGGAAGACAGACTGGGCCAGCAGAACGGAGATAGCCAGAGTCATCTTCTCCCCACCTGGAGAACAGACAGAGCTCAGAGTAACACCCCCTCTGCCCCCCCTCCCCTCCCAGCCCAGTGGGAAGACCCCTAGGGAAAGAGGGGATCCAAGGAGAGGGAGCCCCCCCAGGAACTGCCCCCGGCTCACGAACCCCATGACACCCGGGGTGCCAGCTCTGATCCCTTCCTGACACAACCCAGGCCTGGGCGTTTCCAGCCACCTCATGGGGGAGCTTTGGTCAAGGGAACAGCAGCTCCACTGGGGAGGAACCTGAGCCCGGAGGCACAAAGGGGGCAGGTGGCCCAGCACAGGTGGGGGGCAGCTTGGCCTCGCCAAATCCTCGCTGTCAGTATTGGGGGGTGGGGGGGCTTTCCCCGCCCGGCTGGGTACTCGTGGTTGGGGGAGACCCTGTACTCACTGTGGGGGGGTCGGGATCCTGCACTCAGTGAGGGTGGGATGGGGGTCCCCATACTCACTGGGGGGGACCCTGTACTCCCTTGGGGTGGGAGTCTCACTGGGGGTGGGATGGGGGACCCTGTACTCACTGGGGGGTGAGGACCCCGTACTCTGTGGGGGTGGGATGGGGAAGGCCTGCATTCCATGGGGTTGGGATGGGGGACCCCATACTCCCTGGGGGTGGGACGGGGGACCCCGCACTCACTTTCGGCTGGCAGGTAGAAGACGAAGATGGCCATGAAGGCGATGAGGATGCAGGGCAGGACAATGTTGATGATGTAGAAGAGCGGCTTCCGCTTGATGATGAGGTAGAAGGTGATGTCCTGGTACTTGCTGCTCTCGGGCGAGACACTCCTGTCGATGTTCTTGCGGGCCGGTTTGTGGACGATCTCCCACTCACCATTCTCTGTGGGAGCGGGGTGGGCAGGGAGGAGGTGTACTGCTGGGCCCCTGCCGGCCCTCACCCCCCCGACATCCCCACCCGGCGCCCTGGGACATGGGACTGGCCCTGCCGTGCCTTTTGGTCCCGGTATCTCGGTGCCCCAGTGGCCCATGCTCTACCCCACCAGGGGGACGTCCGTGGGCCCAGCCTAGCCCCTCTCCACCCAGGGGAGACCTCTCTGCCCCGGAGCCCCCTCGTTTCCTCCCATGAGGAGACAGCCTCAGAATAAAGCCGCCTCCTCCTAGGCACTGCCCTGCCCCGGGCAAACTACCCAGGTCACCGGCCCCCGCCATGCCAGCCCCTGGCTCTGCCCAGTGCGGGGGCAGGGACGTGCTTTACCCGTGAAGGCCTCCAGGTCGAGGGTGATCCATTCCACCAGGTAGTTTTTGTTGACCATTCGGTCAGGTTCCTGCTTCAGGTTCATGGTGATCTCCTTGGCGTTGTAGCGGAGGGAGCTGGGCCCGACAAGAGACAGGTGAGGGGTGGCTTCTCTCCCCCTCGCTCCACCGCACCCCCCCGTGTCTCATACTGCCAGTGAGGATGGGAACTCCCCTTGAGTGGTGCACCCCGGCCAAGGCCTGGCGCTCAATGGCTGCCCCGGTTGTCATGGGGAAGCTGATGTGACGTTATGAGTGTGATATAATCTCTCATTGGAAGATGACAGGGCCAGAAAGAGTTAATTACCTCCCAGACTGACCTGACCCGTGGCCAAACTTTAAAGACTAGTTAGGAAGATCTGTAAATGAATAGAGCTTTGAAATGCAGCCGCATTGTTAGAGGTAGAAGCGTAGATGTTTGCTCAGGTCTTGGGATGTAAGCAAACAAGTCTTGTCTATTGCTATGGCTTGGATTCAAAGATCAAAAAAAGGAATATTAACATTTAGGAAGATACTTGAGGGAAATAGTATTATTGTCTCTATGTCTCTTTAAAGGTTGTGGTAACCTGTATCTGAACTGTTTAATGGATAAATTACCCTGTGCTAATTGCCAGGATGTTTAGGAGAAGGAAAGTTAAAGCCTATTGTTTTCTCAGGCCAAAAGGCTGCTGGAAATATATAAAAAACCCTGGGACACGATCCTGCTTCATCTCAGATCTGCTTTGGGTTTCAAGAGGAGGAAACCTTAAGCCACAAGGATTGAGATCCCCAGTCATCGACTGAAGTCACCCTGAATATGGACATTGGACTATAACCTATGGACTATTTTTAAAAGGACTTTTGGCAACTACAAGCTCATCTCTGCTATGTATCTGAACCTCAAGAATCGAACTCAAGTCTGTCTGTATATTGATCTTTTAACCAATACTCTCTCTCTTTTCTTTTTTAATAAATTTTAGTTTAGTTAATAAGGATTGGCTATAAGCATGTATTTGGGATTAGATCTAAGTTTTGTATTGACCTGGGTGTGTGGCTGGTCCTTTGGAATCAGAAGAACCTTTTCTTTTATATGATGAGTTAAGATTTTCAGTAATCATCATCATATCTGACATGTGTGTCTGGATGGAGGCCTGAGGCTGGGCACTTTAAGGGAACTCCGTTGTCTGGACTTCTGAGTAACCAGTGTGGTAATACAGGAGCTGTTTTGGGCTGGCTTGGTAAATCTAAGTATTGGGATATCCACCAGCTTTTGGGGTTTGTCTGCCTGTAGCGGGGCAGCAACCCCACTCCTGTGAAAGGCCAGGCTGATTGGGGAAGCAGCCACAGCTGGGGCCACCCCCCAATCAGGCCACGGCTGGCCCTATAAAAGGGCTGTGAGCTAGGGGCTGAGTTAGTCTCTGTTTAGCTGTAGAGAGAGAGGGATCTGGCTGCCTGGGAGAGAAGGGGATCTGAGTAGAGTCGGGCTGGGGAGCTCCAGCCTGGTAACTCCCCAGGCTGCAGGCCTTGTGCAAGGCCTACAAAGGTACTGGGGCTGCAGAGGTGTAGCCTGGGGTTAGGTAGAGGCAGCAGGTCCAAACCCCCCTTGCCAGGTTTACAGTGGTTTACAGACTGCAGTCTGCCCCAGGGAGTGGGGGCTATGTGATGACTGGCAGTCGCCACTGAGGCAAGGTGGGGCTAGAGGGTTGGGGGTTCCCCTGGGAGGGGAGACCCAAAGTAAAGGGGTACTGCTGGGGGCAGAACCCTGAGATACAGGGGCACTGGGGTCCAGGAGGGACACGGGGCCAGCGGCAGGCAAGACGCTGGCCTGCAGAGAGCACTCCCTCCGGAGGTGAAGAGCTAATTCCCAGGACGACCAGCAGGAGGCGCTGCACTGGTGAGTCTCACTTCACTACACTGCCCTGTTCTGTTTGCAGTTCACCCTAATTGAGTGACTTCAACTGGCTCCCATGGGCAGCATCGTCACAGCTGATCCAAAACCCCTGGAGACTAACAGGAAGCTGCCCCATGGGTGTTAGATCCGGCCCAGGATACAGTGCCAGGGTGACTTTAATGGGCATCTTTCCATTGACTTCAAAGGGCTCTGGCTCTTTGGGCATGGCCGGGTGGTGGGCACTGGGGCTGGGCCTCCAGCTGGTGGGGTGAGCCCCTCACCTGAACTTGAGGCTGCAGTTCTGCCAGTCGAAGGGGAAGAAGTTGACGTTGATGGGGCAGGCGCTGTGGAAGATGGCGGGCGGCAGCCAGTATACGAAGCCGGAGTCGTACAGCAGCACGTTGCAGTAGTAGGCGATCTGGAAGAAGCCGTCATTGCTGCACAAACAGAGACGCGAGCGGGGCTGACGGGGAGCTCAGCATGGCCGGGGGAGCCCTGACGGTCTCCAGGCTAGCGGGGAAAACTCTGTGTCCCTAGGAGTCACGGGGGGATTCTGGCACCCGGGACCAGTGTGTGGGAAAGCCCAAGGGGGGCTTTGACCCCTGCACCGTGGGGTGGGATGTGTGATCAGAATTCTGGGCACCCCAGCACGGACACGGCTGTCCCTAGGGTGATGGCACCGGCTTGGGGCAGGAATTCGAGTGCCAGGGCATTCGAGTGCAGGGCACCCACTGCTAGATTCCCCGACCCACTTGGAACCATCCCAGAGCTGGGCTGGGCACAGCC